>NC_057753.1:8584870-8604204 GCF_004010195.1 Chiloscyllium plagiosum
ACCCTATCTAACCCCCTGATCATCTTGTACACCTCAATCAAGTCACCCCTAAACCTTCTTTTCTCTAGTGTAAACAGCCCCAAGTGCCTCAGTCTTTCCTCATACGATTTTCCTTCCATACCAGGCAACATCCTGGTAAACCTCCTCTGCACCCGTTCCAGTGCCTCCACATCCTTCCTATAGTATGGCGACCAAAACTGCACACAATATTCCAGATGCGGCCGCACCAGTGTCTTATACAACTGCATCATGACCTCCGGACTCCGGAACTCAATTCCTCTACCAATAAAAGTCAGTACGCCATATGCCTTCCTCACCGCACTATTTACCTGGGTGGCAACTTTCAGAGATCTGTGTACATGGACACCAAGATCCCTCTGCTCTTCCACACTACCAAGTATCCGACCATTAGCCCAGTACCCCATCTTTTTGTTATTCTTCCCAAAGTGAATCACCTCACACTTAGCTACATTGTATTCCATTTGCCACCTTTCTGCCCAGCTCTGCAGCTTCTCTTTATCCTGCTGTAACCTGCCACATGCTTCCTCACTGTCAACAACTCCTCCGACTTTCGTATCTTCCGCAAACTTGCTCACCCAACCTTCTAACTCCTCTTCCAGGTCATTTATAAAAATGACAAACAGCAATGGTCCCAAAACAGATCCTTGCGGAACACCGCTAGTGACGGCACTCCATGAAGAAACTTTGCCATCAACTACTACCCTCTGTCTTCTTCCATCCAGCCAATTCCTAATCCAAACCTCCAACTCACCCTCGATGCCATATCTCCGTATTTTCTGCAGTAGCCTACCATGGGGAACCTTATCAGACGCCTTACTAAAATCCATATATACCACATCTACCGCTTTCCCCTCATCAACCTCCTTTGTCACCTTTTCAAAGAATTCAATAAGGTTTGTGAGGCATGACTTGCCCTTCACAAAACCATGCTGACTGTCCTTGATCACATTATTCCTATCCAGATGTTCATAAATCCTATCCCTTACAATTCTCTCTAAGACTTTGCCCACAACAGAAGTGAGACTCACCGGCCTATAGTTACTAGGGTTATCCCTACTCCCCTTTTTGAACAAGGGAACCACATTTGCTATCCTCCAGTCTTCTGGCACTACTCCTGTAGACAAAGAGGACATAAAAATCAAGGCCAATGGCTCTGCAATCTCCTCCCTTGCTTCCCAGAGAATCCTAGGATAAATGCCATCAGGCCCAGGGGACTTATCTATTTTCACCTTTTCCAGGATTTCCAACACCTCTTCTCTACATACCTCCAAGCCATCCATTCTACTTATTTGTGCCTCAGTATTCTCATCGACAACAATGCCCTGTTCCTGAGTGAATACTGAAGAAAAGTATTCATTCAGTGTCTCCCCAATCTCTTCCGCCTCCACACGCAACTTCCCACTACTATCCTTGACTGGACCTATTCCTACCCTAGTCATTCTTTTATTCCTAACATACCTATAGAAAGCCTTAGGGTTTTCCCTAATCCTACCGACTAAGGACCTTTCATGTCCCCTCCTTGCTGCTTTTAGCTCTCTCTTCAGGTCCTTCCTGGCTACCTTATAACTCTCAATCGCCCCAATTGAACCTTCACGCCTCATCTTTACATAGGCTGCCCTCTTCCATTTAACAAGGGATTCCAATTCCTTATTAAACCACGGCTCCCTCACACGACCCTTTCCTCCCTGCCTGATGGGTACATACTTATCAAGGACACTCAATAGTTGCTCCTTGAACAAGCTCCACATATCAATTACACCCTTGCCTTGAAGCTTACTTTTCCAGGGCACACATCCTAAGTCATGCCTCACAGCATCATAATTTCCTTGCCCCCATCTATAACTCTTGCCCTGTAGTGCACACTTATCCCTCTCCATCAGTAGAGTAAAAGTCACCGAATTGTGGTCACTGTCCCCAAAGTGCTCACCTACCTCTAATTCTAACACCTGGCCTGGTTCATTACCCAGAACCAAATCCAGTATGGCCTCACCTCTTGTTGGCCTATCTACATATTGTGTCAGGAAACCCTCCTGCACACATTGGACAAACACTGACCCATCTAACGAACTTGAGCTATAGCTTTCCCAATCAATATCAGGAAAGTTAAAGTCCCCCATAACAACCACCCTATTACTTTCACTCTTCTCTTGAATCATCCTCGCAATCCTTTCTTCTACGTTTCTAGGACTATTAGGAGGCCTGTAAAAAACTCCTAACAGGGTGACCTCACCTTTCCTATTCCTAACCTCAGCCCAAACTACCTCAGATGGTAAAGGTGGATAAATCCCCAGGACCTGATCAGGTGTACCCGAGAATTCTGTGGGAATACAGAGAAGTGATTACTGGGCCTCTTGCTGAGATATTTGTATTAGCGATAGTCACAGGTGAGCTGCCGGAAGATTGGAGGTTGGCAAACGTGGTGCCACTGTTTCAGAAGGGCGGTAAAGACAAGTCAGGGAATTATCGACCGGTGAGCCTGATCTCCGGGGTGGGCAAGTAGTTGGGGGGAATCCTGAGTGAGACGGTGCACATATATTTGGAGAGGCAAGGACTGATTGGGGATGGTAAACATGGCTTTGGGCGTGGGAAATCATGCCTCATATACTTGATTGAGTCTTTTCTTAAGAATTAACAAAGAAGATTGCTGAGGGCAGAGCAGTAGATGTGATCTATATGGACTTCAGCACGGCGTTCGACAAGGTTCCCCATGGGGTTCTGATTAGCGAGGTTAGATCTTATGCAATGCAGGGAGAACTAGCCATTTGGATACAGAACTGGCTCAAAGGTAGAAGACAGAGGGTGGTGGTGGAGGGTTGTTTTTCAGACTGGAGACCTGTGACCAGTGGAGTGCCACAAGGATCAGTGCAGGTTCCTCTATTTTTTGTCATTTACATAAATTATTTGGATGCGAGAATAAGAGATACAGTTAGTAAGTTTGCAGATGACACCAAAATTGGAGGTGTAGTGGACAGTGAAGAGGGTTACCTCAGATAACAACAGGATCTGGACCAGATGGGCCAATGGACTGAGAAGTGGCAGATGGAGTTTAATTCAGATAAATGCGAGGTGCTCCATTTTTGGAAAGCAAATCTTAGCAGGACTTATACACTTAATGGTAAGGTCCAAGGGAGTGCTGCTGAACAAAGAAACCTTGGAATGCAGGTTCATAGCTCCTTGAAAGTTGAGTCGCAGGTAGATGTGATAGTGAAGAAGGCGTTTTGGATGCTTTCCTTTATTGATCAGAGTATTGAGTACAGGAGTTGGGAAGTCATGTTGCGGCTGTATAGGACATTGGTTAGGCCACTGTTGGAATATTGCGTTTAATTCTGGTCTCTTTCCTATCGGACCGATATTGTGAAACTTGGAAGGGTTCAGAAAATATTTACAAGAATGTTGCCAGGGTTGAAGGATTTGAAATATAGGGAGAGGCTGAACAGACTGGGGCTGTTTTTCCTGGAGCGTCGAGGCTGAGAGGTGACCTTATAGAGGTTTAAAAACTTATGAGATGCATGAATAGGATAAATAGGCAAAATATTTTCCCTGGTGTCGGGGAGTCTAGAACTTGCGTGGTATGTATGGAATGAGCTGCCAGAGGAAGTGGTGGAGGCTGGTACAACTTCAACATTTAAGAGGCATTTGGCTGGGTATATGAATATGAAGAGTTTGGAGGATATGGGCTGGGTGCTGGCAGGTGGGACTAGATTGGGTTGGGATATCTGGTCGGCATGGATGGATTGGACCGAAAGGTCTGTTTCCATGCTGTACATGTCTACGACTCTGTGACCAAGGTCAGACTAATTAGCCCGTAATTTCCAGTCTTTTGCCTCACTTCCTTATTAAACAAAAGGTTTCAATTAGAGATTTTAAACTCCTCTGGGACCCTCCCTGTCTCCCTGAAAGATCGACACTAACGCCTCCACTGTTTCTTTAGCTATATCCTTGAGATCTTTAAGGTGAACTCTATCTGGTGATTTATTCATCTTCAGTCCTCAGATACCTTCGTACCTTCTCCTTGTGATAGCCACTATATTCACGTATGTCCCCACACTCCCTCTCCGGCTCTCTTGAATGTTTTTGGCTGTTACCCACATTTTCCAACGTGAAAACAAAGCACTTGTTCTGTTCCTCCAACACTTCTTTGTTCCCATTACTACTTCTTCAGCATTATTTTCCAGTGGTCCAAGCCTCACTTTTGCATCTCTTTTGCCTTTTATATACCTGAAGAAACTCTTCCAATCTCCTTTTACATTCCTGGCACCATAACCCTCATATTTAATCTTATCGCTACTTATTTCTTTTATAGTTGCCTTCTACTGTCTTTTGTTGGTATCCCAAACCGGTCGCATCACATGTCTTTTCACCACAACGTATGATTTCTCTCTTTTCTTTTATGCTGTCCCCGACTTCCTCTGTCAGGCAAAGTGCCTCGTCCTTCTTTCTCCTGAGAATGGATTTTTGCTGTGTCTCCCGAATAACTCACAGAAATTCCTGCCATTGCTGGTCCACTGTCTTTCCTGCTAGATTCCTCTCTGAGTCAATCCTGACCACATCCTCCTTGTCTGAAGAGCTGTCAAATATGCCGTGGTCAAGGTGCAATATTGATCAGTGTTTAAGCAGAAGACAAAACGACAGAAAAACGAGAGAATTAGCATTGGTCGATCCATTAATGGAGAAAACCTGACCGGCAGAAACAACAAAAAGTTGGTCTGAACTCCAAATCTTCGCAGGTCTTGATCAAGGGGAACATTAGGAAAGATATGGGAGGGAAGGAGATGTCATGGAATGGTGAGCCAGATACATAGAACATGAGTAATTCAAGGGCATCGAATGGAATCTTGATTTTCAAAATGAGAAGCAAATCAAATTGTAAACGCTTGTTATTATAAAAGCAGAATTGCATAATAAGTATTTTAATGATTAAATAGATTTTTGAGATTACAAGTACAAAACAATGTACCCCAAATAATTAAAAAAAACCAATCCACCCTCATGTAGAAATGCATAAATATATATAGAAAAATATACAACTAAAAAAAAACCAAACTGGATGTTTAACTAAATAAATAAATGACCAACAACAAACAAATAACTCAGCCCAGGCTAACAAAACGCTCATACATTCCCTGTATATTGGACTCGTAAAACATAATCGTTACGGCTATATAAAAGTCCTTGTTGGTGTGGCAGATAAATCTGTTTCAAGCTATTCCAAAAAGGGCTGCTATGTCTTGTAAAAATACTCAGTATTGTGGTGTACCATATTTGTGAGAAAATCTAGGGGAATATACTCCATAACGATCCCAGCTGGTGCCATTACTAGTCAAGTTGGATCCCAGTCTGAAATGTGGTTTGGCAGATCATATCTTGTTTTGTTTTAATATTGGCAAGATGGTATCTCAATGAAAGATAGGCACGCAGCCCTGCAGATTCTTTTAAGAAAGGAATAGAGGTGTTTATTAAAGAGAATTATAGATAATAAAATGAAATAAGGTGTTATGCAGGTAGATTCAAACATTTCAAAACACACTTTACACGGAAAACTCCATCAATTATATTATTGAAGTTTTTCTCAGTTCAGAACAATGAAAATAAATCCTTTATGAAACAAACAAAATAACTCATTGAACAGCACTGATCCCAGAATTCTGCTCTTTTATTAATTTAAGTAAACATCATGTCACCTGTGCCACTTTTAAAAAAAAAGTAGATAGTTAATTACTGGGGCAATGCAACAATAACGAAAGGCAGGGAAAGCGAAATGGCAGGGAACTAATTTAAAACGAAAATTTAAAGAAGTGCTGATACTGTAAATCAGAAACAAAAACAGAAATTGCAGTAAAAGTAACTCAAAAGGTCGTGAACATCTGTAGAAAGAAAACAGACCTGTTGAGACGGGTCCAGTGACTATTCTTCAGAACTGATTGTTGCTGGGAAGACGTTTGGTATTCATACTGAGGAAGAAGTCGGGGAAGGGAAAGTAGGAAATGAGAGATGGAGATAGAGCCCAGAGAGAGAGAGAAAGAAAGCGTTTGGCAGACAACAGCACTGGTAAGGATCAAACAAGAAGAACGAATCGTTAGTATTCGTGACAATTTGTGGCTGAAAATGATTTTTTTTTATGTGTTAGCAACGCTTATGATGACAAGTCCTTGTGTATGTGGGTTAGGCTAGTGACATGGGAGAAGACGCTCAAGCTTTAAAATTATTCAACTCAGTATGCATGCAGAAAGCTACAAAGACCGGCAGAAAAAAAATACGATGTTATTCTTCCAATTTGAGCTGCTCCAGTAAGCAAATATTCATTCTCAGAAGCTGACATTTTCCCATTCCTTTCTCTGCCCAACTGTGTTGTTGTTCCGACTCTGTGCTCCATATCCAGTTGTATTTTACTTCAACCCTCCTCCCCAATACCTTCATCAGCACATACACCAAACTTTTCCCAGCTACAAACACCTCTAAAGAAGGATCAAAAGGAACTGAAATTGCAATCTCTCAATAGATGCTGCGAGGTCTGCTGAGTGATATTTTTCCCGCAATTTCTGTTTCAGATCGTGATTTCCAGCATCCACAGTTGTTCTTCTTGTTGTTTAGTGTTTAACTCACTGCTACATCTCTTCCAGTTGTGCCCAACTGGAAGACGTCCTTCTCCTCTCACTGACAGGATTTCCGTTTTTTTTTAATTTTCTTGATCACCCTCCTTACCTTTTGCGGCCGAATTGGCCACCTGAAATAATGTACTTATGATGGACAGTGATAAATTTAACATGGAGTTTCAGAAGGTGCACAATGATGAAAGCATGCTGGGAAATAGAACTCAGCCTTGACTAAAGTGACTGTTCAAACCACATGCTGCAGAATCCAAACTGGTTGCTGCTGCCCACAGGCGGTTTGTAAACAAACTTGATAGCTGCAGACCCTGCAAAACACACCTGAAGTTGGACTTGAACGGGACAATGGAATGTCACCTTTGGGACAATCGGGAGCATTGAGTCATTCACTAGACACGGAGGCACCTGACACCCTTATCTGGAGGAGGCTGTTTACATCTACCGCCTACCATAATGAACACCTAAAGGCACCCTGACATTAATGCACGAACATCTTGTTGGCTCTGATAGATCTGGGCAATCCAACCTGATCCATCACTTGGCAGATCGTCAAGACCATCCTAAAATGGCGTGAAGATTCGGAAGGATAATAATCACCACAAAACCTTACTCAGCGCGGTAAATCGGAAAAAAACACTGAAAGAGAAGACAAATCCAAAACGATCAGTAGTAGAAGAAGAATACATCACCACATGGAGCCCGGCCAAGTTCCAGAGTAATGGTATAAAGTTAAGTTAAAGCATACGGGAATTTGCAGTGTGCATCGGTTGTTTATAATTTAATTTATTGTCCTAATATTAATTGTGTTCAATAAACGAATATTATTGTTAATAAGAGTCCACTCACGGTTCTTTTGTTGAATATGCGAATTGAAACACATTGTGTGGCAAGTACAACACTTCGTCAACACTCCTGGTGCTTGACAGTGTAATTTCTGAAATTCGCTTCTATACCCACGTCACATTCCCTATTGACTGCCTGCAACTCAATCTATTCCCATGTGAATTGCAAAAAATGTTTCATGCTTCATGTTTTGAATCCACCCAGGATGACGGAGATCTCTGAGACGTTAAACATTTTTCAGACAGTTGTTCGTGTTGCTTTCTGAGATTCACACTCAATTCCATGCGTCGTCATACGCACACCTTCGACCTCTTTACTCATCAGCATCACCCTAAGCTTGCTCTGAGCTGTGCTGTCGTCCAGTTCTACTTCAGTCTGCAGCTCAATGTTCCAACAACAAAAATTTTCATTTCTTTTCAGCCATTAAGGAACACAATATGTAATCACTCGGAGATATACTAACTTCCCCCACAGGAGCTATCACATCTCCTATTTCCTCTACCATGTACTCTCCCAGCCAATGTTCTGTACGTAATTATCATCCCTTCTGACCTTCGGTTGTCTGATGCTGAACGTTATATACTGAACAAAACACAGTTCTACCCCTCTGCATTCCCAATTTTGAATTTCGGGCACAAATTGACGGTGAGTTCTTCTTCCATTGTTTGTGCCTCTGGGACCATTTCTTCAAACAAGAGTCTTCCCCTCTCCCACAGACTGCTTCACTTTCTTAAGTCCGCTCTCTAACACTGGAGCTCTCCCTCGAGTCTTCTACCTGCAGTTGACCTGTTAATCTGGAAGCAATGATATGAGAATGGCCCCGTTCATTTCAAACTGTCTCCCTCCGAACTGACTGCATGCTATGTTCTGAGATCCAGACGGACGTTGTAATCAAGTCTACCGCCAAATTAGTGTTGTGGTTGTCCGGAATACAGACCTGTACATTGTTGAAGTTCAGCACCAACTTTCACATGCTTCCCTCAATTTTCTCTGGACCATGACCTCACCATGACACACTCGGCGGTTGTATCCACGATGGGTCACTAATCTCATTTCATCAAGTGATTTGTCCCCAAATACCCTAAAGCTCACAGAACCCTAAATTCATTTATTCTGCTTCATATCTCTTCCCAAAATCCGCTGACAGGGCTGCTTTGACAGACCAATTGTTTCTGCATGTTCCTTACCCACAGAATTCTTGTCTTCCTACTGAGCCTCGACTGCTTTCTCCCCTTGTCTAGTCACTTCCCACTTAGATACATAATTCTTCTTAAACCTTACATAAGTTTCAGAATTTCCTATTCACGGGCTCCAGCCAGCTGCTCTTCACGACAAACCTGTAATCCCTTTACATGTCCACCAACCACAATCCACACCCCAAGATGATCTCAGGGCTTCTGTCTGGGAGAAAAAAGGGGCTAAACTGTTCCGACCTATCACCAACATTGGGCAGATGGAAAAAACACGTCTGATTTCTGGATAGGTCAGAGTTAACCTTCCAGAACGCAGTGTATTAAAAAGTTCTGCAATGTCTCTCCATTTATCTAATGTACTATCTTCCATTCTTCGTGATAATTGACATGTTCACACTTACCTACATTTCATTCCACGTATGAAACTGTTGTCCATCAAATGAACCTGAGTGTATCCATTTGTGGATACACTATCTTCTCTTGATAATTTTATTTCTTGCCTAACTTCATCTCAATACCACACTTAACAATATAGTTTTCCACTCCTGGAAATTATTGATACACGGTGCAAATATTTGAGGACTCAGCACTGCCAGTCACCGTGTCAAAGTTAGAAAGACTGACTTTTCCTAAAGTCTGCTTCTTGTTTGAATGAATGGAAAGAAAATATCACATTCCCTTTGCCTTCCTAATTATGAGGTGTTCCTAAAACTTAATGTGATTCATATCCCAGGACACCCAGATCTCGGTGTTCTTAAACAAGTCTTCCATTAAATGGAAGGCTTTTTCTAAAGTTTCATGTCAAACATTACTCGTTCCTCTTTATGCTGCATTTGTCAATGTTTTACCCATTCACTTCGCATCTCCTACATCACGTAACATGAATACCCGTCTTTATAATTAACTCTCTTTTTTTTAAATGTAAGACTGATCTTATCTGAAAACTTTTGGAGTACATCTTTCTGTCTATCTCTGTCCCTTGGGTGTGTGTGTGTGTGTTTGTGTGTGTGTGTGTGTGTGTGGTTTCTGCCTCCTCTCTGGCCATATCTGTGCATTATCACATATATCCATTGGTCTTTTTGAGTTTCATTGTGTTCATTCTGTACCGCAAATTCCTGTCCAGGCATAACAAAACTTCCTTAGTTTCCTCGTGCGATCCCTTGAAGTTGCAGATAAACCCTCAGTTGTATTACTTTTACAGTTGTCACAGGTGGTCACTTTATCTTCTTAACATTCTGTGGTGATGAACAGGGTCTCTAAACTAGATCCCCTTCCCCCCGACAATAATTTTGAATGACTTTACAAGTACGAAGGGAATAATATCTCTCCGCTAATTATGCATTGAACTGATGACAGACGGATGTACTGAAACACGCAGACGCAGACAAGTATGCACACACATACAGCACACACAGAAACAGTGACGTATAATAACAAAATAAGGATAATAATTGCTTTCTACTAACCTGTCCATGCCCTCCATAATAGCACATACTTCAATCAGGCCAGCCCTCCTTGGAAAACAGCTCAGGATTATCTCGCTTCTCTTAACAGCTAAGAGCTCAATTTCTGGTAACTTGCATTGAATCTCGTCCAATACTATGTGATTCATCCTCTTGTGACATTTAGAACTGCGCAGAACATTGGCCTCAGTCTCAATGTGATAAAGTCAAACAAATACCTTATTTTAAAATGTGTTCAGTGCATGTGAGCATGATTGAAAGGCCAATAGTTATTGCACTTTTCTTAATTGCCCAGAGGGCGGTAAAGTGCAAACCACATTGATGCGGGTCTAGATTCACTTATAGGCCAGACTAAATAAGGACAACAGATTCCTTCCCTTAAGGACATTATTGAATAAGACGTGTTTTCCACTTCCATGGCAGTGATTTCATGGTCAGCATTATCCTCTTAATTCCAGATTATTTGTAAATAAAAAGTTCAAATTCTGCCATCTGTCCTGGCCAAATTCGATCACAGATCTCCAGAACGTTACCTAATATTCCTCAGTCGAAAACGAATGGCTATCACCTGCCTCTGACTTCACTCCAAAGCATAGAGTGATATGGCGTAATGACGAGCGCTGCTGTTGCTCATTGTCAGGGAGCCGGGTTCGATTCTAGCCTCGAAGGCTGCCTGTTCCGAGTTTACCCTAATTCCTCGTGTCTACATGTGTTTGATCCCACAGTCCGAAGAATGCTCAAGCCATTGTTCTGATGAGGGGTGGTGGTACAGTGTTAGGTGTGGTTCAAAACCGAGTCGGTGCATTTTCAATTAGCTGAATGACTTCTTTCAGTGCTGTAGGAATTCTATGGTCCCTTGATTGTCATTTTATAGAGAGAAATTCTATCATGCTTGGTTTTCTTTGAATGAAAACAATACACACAATTCCAAAAACAGTTCCCTGTGCATTAATAAGAATATTCGAATGCACACAAATGCACTAGACTGCAAGCCTAACAAACAAGCTGAAATTTATTCTCAGTATAACTCTCACCAACTCAGTACTATTTAGCAAATATTGTTCAAACACAAATACGAACGTAATGTTGTACGTTGTGGTTAGAGTTTTGCAAGCAGTGCTTCCTTTGGAAAAGCCAATTCGTTTTTTGAAACAAAAATCACGGACGTGACGAGAGAAATTTAGCAGCTCAGCATCTAGATTAACTCATCCTTCAAACGACTGCACTCTCTTAATGTTACCACTGAATTCATTGAACAATTATAGACATTGGTTATTTTACCATATCCTTCAGTTGTTTTCTGAACTTAGTTCAGTTGGCGTTGTAAATGCATGCATATATGCAGTAAACCATAAGGTGGATGATAAAGCCCGTTTTGATTACAGCAAAATCTAAAGCCACAAACTCAAAACCAAAGAAAACAATATAATCATTAGCGGTCAGCCCCCCCAAAAAAGGAAAACCATACGTTATGTTTCAACAAAAAGGAAAATTAAAGTACATTCCATCTCCTCCCTATCCATGGGTCTCTGAGATGCGATCAAATCAATGGGTTTGCAATCATCAAAAGGTTTTGCTGCTCATTGACTGGCCTCTGATGATGATAACGTTTGGGAAAAACAGATTTGAAGACCAATTGGGGCGGGTGAGAGGAAAGAGATAGGTAAAAATGGAATGGACAATCTTGATTACTCCCCAGCAAGTTGAGAATAGAACATGTTGTGACGTTGCTGTCATTTTAACAAGGTTATTCTGGTACTTGGTATTTCTTCAGAGAGTTCGTAAAGGCAGACGTATAGAAATGTTTGAGCATGAGCCTAATTTACCAATGGCTGGCGAGTGGACAGTTCTCCCCATTCAGAATTTTTCTAGTTCCGTTTAGTTGCAATGGTAAGAACCTGTTTGGAGTGCAGAAAGGTTACAAGCTTCAATGGATACTTCCTGACTGTCTTTGACTCTGATATTGTTTTGCAAGGTGTTTCCTCCTGCCTGAAAGAACCTGAGTTTGGATTTACCTTTTGCGAAGGGGTGTATCAATGGGATTTGACGGGAATTGGAACAGCTCCTTAGTCAAGTTGTGGTATCGAGTCGGATGAGTTTTTAAACAGTTAAGTTATTCTAAATGCTGACTTTTTCTGTTCGAGTTTCAACTGTACTGTTGCAATACATTCTGCATCATTTCTGAAATATCCACTTCGCACCTGCCTTTAAAATAAGAACAAAAATAGTGCCTTCTTGAAATATTTTGAGGGTGAATGGCCGGATCCATAACAGTCTGTAGTTTATCAGTAAAATGATTTCGTTTTCTGAAACGTCCACTCAGCATTAATCAGCAAATACCAGAAAACTGACGGCTAGTTGTTCTTATTGCTCTTCTTCAGTGTTGTTAATGAACCCATGCTCGCAAATCTCATGGAGTTGTATCCAGAAAGTGACATGTTTGCACAGCAAGACTGCAAATGCTCTTCAATTCCGACCGTGCTGAGAACGGTACTAACAAACAGTCTAAGATTAATAGTGTATTGCAGTCAGACTACATGCTGCATATCCTCACGAACAGGGCCCTGCATCGAGCAAACATTAAGCACAACTAAAGCATTACTCCTGCTTCACTCAACAAAATTTGTGGTCACAGTTATTTCCCCAAGGCCTCGAGCAACCAGAATGGACATGCTTGTTTGAAACTTAATGATTTGCGCTTAATCGTTTCTCTGATAAATTACCTAAAGACAATATTTTCCTTTAACTACTACTCTCTGTCTCCTGTGCCTCGACCAGTTCTTTATCCACCTAGCTAGAACACCATAAATACCATGTGAACTTCACTTTCTCTATTAGTTTACACTGGGGAACCTTATCAATCGCCTTACTAAAGTCCATGTATGTGACATCTATAGCCCTTCCTTCATCTATCAACTTGGTCACTTCCTCAAATAACTCTGTTAGCTAAATATGACACTTATTAAAAAGATTTCCCTATTTATTTCCCCACTTTCTCTGGTTTCTATATGCTACACCATAATTACGACTTCAGCAAAAAAATTCAGTATCTCCTTCGTCTCCAATGGTTCCAGACAGAGGCAATGTTCATTTTTAAGGTACCTTATTTTCTGTCCTACTTTCTCTTTTGTCCTAAATGCACTTGTTGAAACTCTTTAGATTCTCCTTAACACTATTTGCTGCAGTTATCTCATGTCCCGTTTTAGCTCTGATGATTTTCCTCTCATGGTTGCTCTCATAATTTAGGAATACTCCCACTTCCCTTAAAAATTTCTGGTCGTTCACTTGAGCCCTGCTGTTTATATGTGAAATACGATTCCTTCCTATTGTTGACAAGAGCCACAATTTCCCTAATCGTCCAGCATTCTCTGCATCAACAAGCCTTGCCTTCAACATGAAAAGTACGTCTGTCCCTGGAATCTCGTTTACTCATTTTTGAAAACTTCTCACCTCCCAGCGTTATCGTTACCTGTGAATATCCGCTCCTGATCAATGACACAAGGTTTTTGTGTAATACTGTCATAATTGGCCTTCCTCCAATTTAGAACTCTAACTTTTAGATTAAATTTATCCTTTTCCATAACTATTTAAAACTATGATTTGGAGATGCCGGTGTTGGACTGGGGTGTACACAGTTAAAAATTTCGCAACACCAGGTTATAGTCCAACATGTTTAATTGGAAGCACACTAGCTTTCGGAGCGACGCTCCTTCATCAGGTGATAGTGGAGGGCTCGATCGTAACACAGAATTTATAGAAAAAATTACAGTGTGATGTTACTGAAATTATACATTGAAAATTTGATCGTCTGTTAAGCCTTTTAACTATTAGAATACAGTGATCGTTTCACTTCTTTCATGTGTAAATCACAAAACCTTTTTTAAAGTTGCATTCTCGGGTTAGCTATAAACAATGGTGATAGCTAGACAATATGTTGAAGGTGTCAGCCCCCGTGTTCTCTGTCTATGCCCTGATGTTTAGATTGATTCTAATCTAAAAAGTGAGATAACAGAGTTTTACATAAATTCATGCAGTTTTTGAGCTCGGAGTTCTACATGAATGCATGCAGTTTTTGATCAAAGTGCAATGTAACTCTGCAAGTACAAATTCACCCCACAAAATATATGTGTGCATGTGGGTCTTTGTCTGTTTCTGTGTGTCAGTCTGGGGTGGGGGTTGTGAGTGTGAGAAAGTGTGTGTGTGTGCGTGTAGTGAGTGCAGAGTGGCTGAAGTCTGTGAGGGAATGTGTGTGTCTATAAGGATGTGTGTGGGTGTCTGTGTGCGCGTCTGTGTGTACCTGTGTCCGTTTGTATATGAGTGTGTATGTGCGTGTAGGAATATCTGTGTGTGTGTGTAGTGCAATGGTGATCACCTGTAATGTGACATTAACCAAGGTCCCGGTTGGGGCCCTCCCTATGGGTACCAAACTTAGCTATCAGCCTCTGCTCGGCCACTTTTCTCTGCTGCCTGTCCCGAAGGTCACCTTGGAGAATGGTCACCCAAAGGTCCGAGGCTGAATGTCCTGGATCACTGAAGTATTCCCCAACTGGGAGGGAACCCGCCTCTCTGTTGATTGTTGAGCAGTGACCATTCATCCATTGTCGTAGCCTTTGCTCGGTTTCCCCAATGCACCATGCCTCCGAGCATCCTTGCGTGCAACATATAAGATAGACAACGTTGGCTATCACATGAGTACCTGCCATGTACAAGGTGGGAGGTGTTCCCACGCGTAATAGTGGTATCTATGTCCACAATCTGACACGTCTTGCAGCGTCCACCGTGACAGGGTTGTATGGAGTTGTTCTGAGAGTCGGGCAGCTTGCTACGAACAATGATCTGTTTGAGGTTTGGCGGTTGTTTAAAGGCAAGTAGTGGAGGTGTTGGGAAGGTCTTGGTGAGGTGCTCATCCTCATTGATAATGTGTTGCAGATCACGAAGAGCATGGCGTAATTTTTCAGCCCCTGGGAAGTACTGAACAGCGAAGGGTACCCTGTCAGGTGCAGCACGTGTCTGTCTCCTGAGGAGGTCATTACTGTTCCTTGCTGTGGCACGTCGGAACAGGCGGTCGATGAGTTGAGCATCGTACCCAGTTCTTGTGAGGGCATCCTTGAATACTTCCAGGTGTCCGTCGCGTTCCTCCTCATCTGAGAAGATCCGGTGCATGCGTAGGGCTTGTCCATAAGGAATGGCTGTTTTAATATGTTTTGGGTGGAAGCTGGAGAAGTGTAGCATTGTGAGGTTGTCTATGGGTTTGCGGTAGAGTGTGACTCTGAGGTGTCCATCCTTGATGGAGATGCATGTATCCAAGAATGATACAAAAAATCCTGGGTTTGATGGTGGGATGAAACTTGTTGATGTCACTGTGTAGTTTTATCAGTGACTCCTCGCCATGGATCTAGAGGAAGAAAATGTCATCAATGTGCCTGGTGTACAATGTTGGTTGGAGATCCTGCATAGAGAAGAAGTCTGTGTTTAACCTGTGTTTAAATATGTTGGCATATTGGGGTATGTACAGGTGCGAACAAGACTTCTTCTATTTAAAACGTGTACAATAATAGCCATTAGAGCTGCTTAACTTCCCAAGAATAGGTCAAGCTTTGCTCCTTCTCTGGTAGGTACATCCAAATACTGATTAAGAAAACTTCCTACATGCACTTAACAAATGTGTCTCCATCCGAACGCTGCGGCAGTGCTAAACTGTCTTTGGAAATTAAACTTCCCTACCATTACAAAAGCATTATTCTTAAGATGACTGAGATCTCCTTATAAATTTGCTTCTCAATTTCTCACTGAAAATTAGGGCATGACGAACATGTCTGCCTGATGAGGCAAATGTTTAAAAGCAGTTCATCATCTCTTTCCTTTTTTTCAAGTATCTACTGGCAGAAATTAGCTTGCTTATTTTATTGCCCAAAAACTCATACTTTAATTTTAAAATGATCCTTCGTTGTTTAACTCTTTACGCAACAATACTCAGTAAAATGACACATACTTTGCAACATTGATTTCTTAATTCATCCAAATTTCCTCCAGCATTAATTCAGAATTTGATTTCCTGTAGTGTGGAAATAGGCCCTTTGGCCCAGCAAGTCCACACCGCCCTTCCTAACAGTATCCCGCCCAGACCCATTATCCGACATCTCCCATGACTAATGCGCCCTAACCGACACGTCCCTGAACACCATGGGGCAATTTAGCATAACCAATTCACCTAACATGTACATCTTTGGATTGTGGGACAAAATCGAAGCACCTGGAGGAAACCCATGCAGACACGGGGGAGAACGTGCAAACGCCACACAGTTGCCCGAGGGCAGAATTGAACTTGAGTCCCTGCTGCTGCGAGGCAGCAGTTCTAACCACTGAGCCACTGCGCTGCTGATGCTTACTTCACTTTACCTCATTTTATCTTAAAACACATTTAATCACTACTTCTCACTTTAATCTGATAAACTTGGCTTGAAACAGATGCTACCCTGATTCGAATGAAGTGGCCATCGTTTGCTCTCAATGTAGATCTTGCTTCTTGGTTTTCTTCTCCGTGAAGATAACTTTGAGGCATGTGCTTCTCAAATATTGGTCTCCAAGGCTCACTCCTCTCAAAACCGTGTCTTGCTCCCTTTTATTACAGATTTTGCTTGGTTTCCATAAAGTTGTCTGGCAGTCAATCAATGGATTGACTAAACCTTGATTGGAATATTCGATCCAGACAATTGGACTTTACTGTTAAACCAGACCTAAAATGTTTACATGTGTTATACGCAGCCACATTCGACACGAATATATGGTGACACGCTACCTAGCAGACCACGACTTCATTTCACAAATTAGACCAATACAGGAAACCATAGGTCACAGGTCAGAGGACATGTCTCAACATGTCCTGGCTTCAGTTTTAACCGAGGTTAGATGTTAAACTAGCGTCACCAAACTTCCCAGCAGGCTTGTGTAGTATCTTTTAATTCGTCTCGTAGCCATTTCTCTTACATATTGACCACGTTATTGTTTCTTTTATGCCCTTGGTAAACTTAAGGCGAGTTGAAATACTCGATTTATTTGCACTGTGAGGTCTCATGTTCCCTCTATCCAACACGGATTGACGGTGCACAGAGAAGAGTATTGAATTCTTGAAGTTTTGGAGTGAGGAGCTATGATTGAAAAAGGCTGGGCTGCACCACAACAGGGTTCAGACGAGGGTGCAAATAATTCCACGAATTGCGGATTTCGAAATGGCATGGATTTAAAAACTGAAAACTCAGCCTCGTTTATTATTGAATAAAAGAAATTGACGTAATCATAATTGAGGTAAGAGGATTCCAGAGAAACCATAGACCTGTCAAGGTGGACGGCAAAGCTGTTTGAGGCAGAAAATACAGAATGACGATGGAATTTATGGCTCTTGCAAAGAAGAAGGACGCATATTCCAGGTATCGATAGCAGGTTTCAAGTGAACTCTTAGAGGAGTATAACGACAGTAGCAGTATAAATAAGAAGGAAATCAGGAGGACACGTACTGGGCATGAGTTATTACTGTTATTCCCCTGTAGAAGACGGGATTGAGTTGGATGGTCAGTCACGATCGTAATAAATGGTACAGCGAGCTCTCGGGCCGAATAGTCAAACCCTCCTTTGATGTTTGGGATCATAATCTTGTTCAAGGAAATTCCTAGAGGTGAGCGAGTCCACATTCCAGGGAGGTGTTTCGAACATATCGGTCAACTGCTCAGAGTTGACGTTGCTTGTTATAGCCTTCACAGCCAGAATGGAACAGTTCGTGCACCTTGAAAAGTTTCACCACCACAAAACCCAAATTTACCCTTGCTGGCTACACAAAGCTATCATTGCTTTAACTTTTGATCTCACTACAATTCTAAACTCAGTAAGCTAATTCCGTTACTGGAGATGAAACTCTTCTCCACCATATTTATGACAACTAAAAATCCACCTCTGGCCATGGGCTGCCCCCACATATTCCGTTCATATTTTCCATAATTTAACCATAGCCTTTTATGCCTCCATTTGCAAGTGCATATCTATGTACCGCCTTTGTATGATTGGGCACGTACAGATCATGTACTTAATATGTGCTGCCGTGGGATCTTTGAACATTTGATCCAGTTCACTTTGTCGATGAGACGTCCTGCTGCTGCCATTGTGCACCTTTCTGGAAGGAATGAATATTGAAGCTGTTGGTTCACATTGAGCTGCACAGAATCACGATGTTACTCACAGGAGTAAGACATTTGCAGCCTCGAATCTGGTCCACTATTCAAAGCAATAATCACTGATCAATAGCCTCATCCCGACCACCATGACGCGCTTCCCCTGTGCCAGCACCAAACATATCCCTTGATCTCTTTAGCCATAACGGTTTTATCAACTTCTATAGTGAAAACACATGTTTGACTTCAGCTGATTTCGCAAGTTGGGAATTCTGAATTGTTAACACTTTCTAGGTCAAAACATATCTATTCACCTCACTTTCATTAGGTTTTCGCCTACTCATTCAATTATGACTACAGGTTCTCGATTCCATCACCATCAGGAGTATCCTTACTGCATTTACCCTGTCTAGAATTGTTAGAGATTTTCTACATTTCTGTGACATTCCCCCGCTCCCGTCTCATTCTCCTGAACTCCAGTGAATGAAACCTTAACGGAATCAGTCACTCCTCATACGCCAAACATCACATGTCATCACAGGAATAAATTTGCTGCAATTGATTATTCCCTATCACGATACAGTTTTGCAACGAAGTCAAAAGAAGAAAAGACAAGCATCTACGGGGCAAGAAGTGCTAAGAAGGGAAATTTGGACTAAGATGTTCAATCTTTGATTTTTCCCAAAGTAGAAGACAGAAAGAACCACATTATAGAAGAAGAAAGCAAGATGCCCAAAAGATATACTATTCATAGTATGGGAATTCATAGTATGGGAAATTCGTATTATGGGAATATTAACTGTAGAGGATGGGGGCAATTGAAATATGGAGCTTCTTCAAGGAACAGCTACAGTGCATAATTGATAAGTATGTTCCTGTCACGTAGGGACGAAATGGTTGAGTGAGAGAATGGTGGTTCACTAAAGAAGTTGAAGCTGAAAATGTGTTGCTGGAATAGCGCAGCAGGTCAGGCAGCATCCATGGAACAGGAGAATCGACGTTTTGGGCATAAGCCCTTCTTCAGGAATGAGGAAAGTTTGTCCA
>NC_057753.1:8604953-8627115 GCF_004010195.1 Chiloscyllium plagiosum
TCCTCCTGGGAGCAGATACGGCGGAGGCGGAGGAATTGGGAATACGGGATGGCATTTTTGCAAGAGGTAGGGTGGGAGGAGGTGTAGTCCAGGTAGCTGTGGGTGTCGGTCGGTTTGTAGTAGATGTCCGTGTTGATTCGGTCGCCTGAGGTAGAAATAGATAGGTCGAGGAAGGGGAGGGAGGAATCTGAGACTGTCCAGGTGAATTTGAGGTCGGGGTGGAAGGTGTTGGTGAAGTGGATGAACTGTTCAACCTCCGCGTGGGAAGTTGAATGTCTTGTCAAGAGGAAGAATGGAGCTGATGTAAAGATGAGTTGCTGAGTTAGGGCGCTTGAATGTTACAAGTGAGCCAGGTAGGACCTAAATGGAGAGAGCTAATACTAACCAGGAGGGGATATGAAAAGCCTTAGTAGGCAGATAGGATCGAGGAAAACCCTAAATATTCGTACATGTATGTGACGAACAAAAGACTGACTAGAGCAATATTGGGGCCTGTCAAGGACAGCAGTGGGAAGTTGTGCACGGAGTCGCAAGAAATTGGAGAGGCGCTAATGCATATTTTTAGCCAGTATTCACAAAAGGAAAAAAAACGACATTGGCAAGGAGAATACTGACATACAGGCTATTAGTCGAGACGGGATTGACGTTCACAAGGAGGCGCTGTTAGCAATTCTGGTTAGTGTGAAAATAGACAGGTCATCTGGCCAGATGGAATTTATCCCAGCGTTCTCTGGGAAGCCAGGGAGGAGATTGCAGAGGCTTTGGCTGTGATCTTTATGTTGTCATTGTCTGCAGGAGTAGTTGCAGAAGATTGGTGGATAGCAAATGCTGTCCTCTTGTTCAAGAATGAGAGGAGAGTCAGCACTGGTAATTATAGACCAGTGACCCTTTTTTCGGTTGTGGATAAAGTGTTGAAATGTATTAGAAGAGATAGGATTGATAATCACCTAGAAAGGAATAATTTGATTAGTTATAATCAACACGGTTTTGTTTAAGGGAGGTTCTGCTTCACAAACCGTTTTGAGTTGTTTTAGACGGTGACCAAACAGGTGGATGAGGGTAAAGCGGTTGATGTGTTGTATATGGATATGAATCCGTCTTTTATCTATCATCCCTCAACTTAAAGCTTTGCCAAATCGTGGGGAAAAAGAACTCCCACTACTAACTGTATGCAATCCTCTGATTATCTTACATTTCTCAATTAAATAATGTGTCAACCTTCTCTCCAACGAAAACAGCCTCATGTATCTCAAACTGCCCTCATGAGACATATCTTCCATAACAAGAAACATCCTAGTAAATCTCCTTTGAACTATTTCCAGCGCTTCCATATCTGACCTATAATGTGGTAACCAGAAATTTATGCTTTACTCCAAGTGTGGCCACACCAGAGATTTGCACAGCTGCAGCACGATCTCGTGGCTCCGAAACTCAATCCTTGTATCAATATAAGCTAACATACCGCATGACCTATTATAGAACATATAGAACATTACAGCGCAGTACAGGCCCTTCGGCCCTCGATGTTGCGCCGACCGGAAATACCAATCTGAAGCCAATCTAACCTACACTATTCCATGTACGTCCAGAAGCGTGTCCAATGACGACTTAAATGTACTTAAAGTTGGCGAACCTAATAACGTTTCAGGCGACGCTTTCCATACCCCTGACTACTCTCTGAGTAAAGAAACTACCTCTGACATCTGTCCTATATCTATCACCCCTCAATTTAAAGATATGCCCCATCGTGCTCGCCGTCACCATACTTGGAAAAAGGCTCTCCCTGTCCACCCTATCTAACCCTCTGATTATCTTATATGTCTCTATTAAGTCACCTCTCAACCTTCGTCGCTCTAACGAAAACAGCCTCAAGTCCCCCAGCCTTTCCTTTAAGACCTTCCCTCCATACCAGGCAACATCCTCGTAAATCTCCTCTGCAACCTTTCCAAAGCTTCCACATCCTTCTTATAATGTGGTGACCAGAACTGTACACAATACTCCAAGTGCGGCCGCACCAGAGTTTTGTACAGCTGTAGCATAACATCATGGTTCCGGAACTCGATCCCTCTATTAATAAAAGCTAAAACACTGTATGCCTTCTTAACGACCCTGTCAACCTGGGTGGCAACTTTCAAGGATCTGTGTACCTGGACACCGAGATCTCTCTTCTCATCTATACTCCCAAGAACCTTACCATTAACCCTAAGTAGCAACATTCAGTGATCTATGTACATGGACACGGAGATCTCTCTGCTCATCTACACTACTAAGACCCTTACCATTAGCCAAGTACTGTTTATTGTTGTTGCTTCTTCCAAACTGTATCACCTCACACATTTCCGAATCAAACTCAATTTTCCATCTCTCAACCCAGTTCTGCAGCTGTTGTGGAAGTATCACTCAATATTCACTTAAAAATACAAAGAGACGCAGAACATCCCTCGAGAAATTAAAATTTAATCATGCAAATTCAAAGTTGCGGCAGCAAGACAAATGTCTTCCTTTATTGCTCGCAATTTAGATATGATGCAGAGCTGGGCTGAGGAGTGGCAGATGGAGTTCAACCCTGCCAAGTGTGACGTTGTCCATTTTGGAAAGACAAATAGGAATGCAGAATACAGGGTTAACGGTAGGGTTCTTAGTGAGGTGGAGGAACAGAGGGATCTTGGGGTCTATGTTCATAGATCTTTGAAAGTTGCCACTCAGGTGGATAGAGCTTGTAAGAAGGCCTATGGTGTATCAGCGTTCATTAGCAGAGGGATTGAATTCAAGAATCGTGAAGTGATGTTGCAACTGTACAGGACCTTGGTAAGGCCACATTTGGAGTACTGTGTGCAGTCCTGGTAGGGGTGGGTTCTTTACCCAGAGAGTGGTGGGGGCATGGAATGCGCTGCCTGTGGTAGTGGTAGAGTCAGAATCTTTGGTGACCTTTAAGCGGCAATTGGATAGGTACATGGATGGGTGCTTAAGCTAGGACAAATGTTCGGCACAACATTGTAGGCCGAAGGGCCTGTTCTGTGCTGTATTGTGCTATGTTCTATGTTCTTTGTTCTGCTCCAGTTTATGGTCCCGTGCTTATCGGATAACATTAGCATAGCCAATCATGCTGGCTTGCTTTATCTTTCTAAACTAACCATCGTCTGCCACACTGGTTCCCGCCATCACACTTAACCTATCACATTACAAGACCATCATCTTCAGCATTAGCTCATCTCCCATCATCTCTGATTTAAGTAACCTATCACGATGCAATACCATTATCTTTTACTGAAGCCCTATAATATGATCCCGGGCATACGTTGCAACACTACATTAACTAGATGCCTGCCATAATAGCTTTCATGTATTCCCACATTTGAGACCAACAGGTCTCACACAGAGGGAGAATAAAAGGAAGCCGAGCACACAAAGGCCAAATAATAGACAGATCCCCAAAAGCGGGCCACAACAATTTCCAGTGTCCAAACCTCAAAGGATGCTCCCTCAGCACTTGGAGCCTCAGGCCAAAAACACGTCCCAAAATAACTGAAACAAGAAAAAAGACCAAAAGACAAGCAGGAGAAAGGTTTCCTTCCAGAAAAGCATCACCGATGTCACGGAAGCTCCAGCTCTCTTTCACCAAGTGCACAATGCTCCATAAAGGAGTGACGGGCCTCAACACGCCGTTTCAACCATCGCAGCCCCTTCTCGGCCTTCACAAACCTCAACCCAGGAGTCCGTCTGTGCCCGTAGGAGCATCCTAATACAGTGCATAAGATGATATCATGCGGATCGACCCACCATTGGAACGGCAGCAGCTGATGTTCTGGTTACTGTAACGGGACCCTCTTTCCTCGGCTCGTTCCACTCTCTCCAGAAGGACTGTACATACACCAGTTTTCCAGATCCAATACGCCCATTCCTGTTACGAGAAACTGGTTCCCTCAGCATTTCCATATGTCGATAGACTCATAAATCATAGTTAGCTGTTGCATATACTGCATAAATTCAAGTTCCAATCGTTCCAAGTCACACCCGTCAAATGGACCTCTCCAGTTAGGCACTGACATAGGTCTACCGGTAAACATTTCATGCAGTGTCAAGTTAGTCAAACAGTTAGTCTGCGCACGGTAGTCCATTATTAATAGCAGCAGTGCTTCAAATCAGGTACGATAGGGATTTGCACAAATTGTAGTAAACTCAGCTTGGAAAGGACTAACAATCTGTTCCACCACACCCTGCGACTGGGGATGATACACACAGTCAAACCTCTGATTAATCCGCAAGGTCAGCAGCACCAACTGAACCACCTTCTGGGTAAAGGCAGACCCATGTTCCGAACTGATCTCAGATGGTATCCAAAACCAATGAATATCTTCAGTTGTCAAAAACATCAACACAGCGCCTGCCCCTGAGTCTCTTGACGGGGTTGCTTCTGCACATCTACAAAACCAGTTATTGACCACAAACATATACATCTACTTTCCCACCGTCCTTATCAGGACCACATAGTCGATCACCAAATCCTGCAAATAAAGTGACCAAAAGCCATCCCCAATTATGCCTCTCTGCACTTCACCTCAAGCACAGTGATCCAAGGCATGTGCCTCTGAGATAAGAATGGGCAACAAAGGGGTAGGTGCCACCCACAAATCTTCCTCTGTGCGCCGCAGGCTTTCTTGGTTACGCCTGGTGTCTCTTTGTCCCCACAACAGCTACTCAGCTAAGGTTGCCTCACCTCGTATCGCAATGACGTTGGCTGTGGATGGCTCCGGATCTAAACACACCTGGGTGCAATGACAGCCGAAGCTACCCAGAAGCCAGTCTAGCCACTTCATCTGCTGCCTGATTACCCTTCACCACCAAATCACAACCTACCACGTGTGGCCGCTATTTTATAATAACTAACGCTTTAGGCATCATCAATGCAATCGCCAACTCAATAATCTGCTGACAATGTTGTATGGGATCCCCATGGCTCTTCCGGAAGCCCCTTTGCTTCCAGACAGGGGCTTCCAGACAGAATCATACAAATGACAGACTCCATGGGAATCGGCAGAATCAGTATTTATATCTGCCTTCTCACCTTCCACCAACATTCAGGCAGCAGTGAGGGTCGAAAGCTCAGCGAGTTGTGCCGAACAAGGCTGTAGACAGGCCTCCAATATAACCGTCTTTAACTGAGACTCCTCCTGCCGGACAGCTGCAAACACTGCATGAATCCCATCTTGTCTTTTTTGGCATGAACCATCTACAAAAATGTTATCATCTGTCCACCTGTAGCAGGCCTGGGAGCTCGAGTTATAGCCTCAATCTGATCAGATGCTATCACCTTACTGCCCTTTGCTATCAACCTACCCAAATACTTATTCTGCTGCTTACAGGATTGCAGCTACTGCCTGGACACCTTATGGCCGCCATATGCTAACCGCTCCAAAAGAGATATGATGTCACGCTCACATTGTCCTTGACTCTCAGAGCAAACGAGCAAATCATCAGCATAGTTGATTAGTGTACTCTCCAATGGCACACACTCCAGCTCCAACTTCAACATCTGATTAAATACATGCGGCGAATGCTTAAATCCCTGTGGTACTCGATTATGAGTACACTGTCTTCCTCTGAACGTAAAAGCAAACAAATATTGGCAGTCCTCCACCAACGTAACATTAAAGAAAAGCATGAACACAAGTCTATACTATCTATTGCCTCATCGCATCATAAATGTCTTTATCCCAGCTACAGATCTTGCTGTTCGGTGTGTAAATGTCTATTTCTAACGTTAAAGTGACTTTAACCGAATTGTACTCACCTACCTTCACATTTAAAATCTGGCCCAGATTGTGGCCTCGCCTCCTGTTGGCCTATCTGTGCTCGCTATGAAGAAAGATTGAGAGGTTAGGTTTATTTTCATTAGAAAAAAAGGCGATTGGGGTGGGGGGGACCTGATTGAGGTTTACAAAATCATGAATGGTATAGACAGGGTGGATAGAGACAAACTTTTTCCCAGGATGATAGATTCAATAACGAGATTTCACGCTTTCAAGGTGAGAGGTGGAAAGTTTAAGGGGGATACACGCGGCAAATACTTCACACAGGGGGTGGTGGGCGTTTGGAACGCGTTTCCAGCAGAGGTGGTAGAGGCAGGCACGATAGATTCATTTAAGATGCATCTGGATAAATGCATGGGTAGGTGGGCAGCAGAGGGATACAGATGCACAGGAATTGACCGACAGGTTTAGAGAGTACATTGGGATAGGCTCAGGCTTGGAGGGCCGAAGGGCCCGTTTCCGTGCTGTAAATTTTCTTTGTTCTTTGTATCTATATACTGTGTCAGGAAACCCTCCTGCAGATATATCGTTTCCAGTCTGTGTTAGAAAAGTAAAAGCCCCCATAACAATTCCCCTGTTACTTTCACTCCTATCCAGAATTATCTTTGCAATCCTTTACACTACACTTTTGATTTTTTTTAACGCCTCTCCTTAACTGTTTCTATACTCAGCCCATACTACCTCAGTCGAAGTGTCCTCATCAAATGCCCGTTTTGCTACTCTAAGACTGTCCTTGACTAATAATGCCTCATCTCCCCCTTTTACCAACTTCCCCTATCTTACTGAAACATCTAAACCACAAAACCTGAAACAAACATTCTGCGAAATGGCCTCAACATGGAAGTCCCTGGTACAAACCTATGCTGCAAATTCACACACCATATTCGGGATTCTCCTGGCGTTGATGTCGACTCATTTGAAACCATCTTCCTGCCAGTCGGTGGACTCCTGTGACCTTGATACCTTATTCATGACCTCACTACCCTCATCTTCCTCTACATTGGAGCTAGAATTCCGGTTCACATCCCCTTGATGAATTAGTTTAAATTTTAAGGAGATGGTTAGGTGCTTGTAGAGGAAATGGAATTATTGTATAATGTAGATACTGAAGGGATGACAGAGGTAACGATGAGTGGAGGAGTTGGATGAGGTTATAGAGAAAAGGAAGGGCATCGGGGCTAAAGGATATTACAGAGATAGGAAGTGCTGTAGGTGCTCGAGTGAGTTAAAGCAATACAGATGGCTGGGAAAGATTGTAGGGGATTAGAAAGAATGAGGTACAGCGGGCTTGGAGGAGGTTAAAAAATATGAATGATGTAGCAGCTGGAGAAAGTTGCAGATAAAAGGATGGCGTAGAATGTGAAGGAAGCTACACTGATATGGCGGGATACACTCCTATCCAGAAGAGTGTACAGAGACAAGGAGTGCACATGCTGCGATGGTTACAGCCAAAATTAACCAGTTAGGCACTGGAGAAAGTTACAGAGCTCAGGATCTGGGGTCTGGGGAATGTTACAGAGATAGTGAAAGAGTGCAGGTGCTGGAGGAGATTATAGAGGTAGGAAGGGGAGTAGGTGTGGGAAGAAAATCAGAAATTAGGGCAGCTCTAGTAACTGGAGCAGATTACAAAACTAATGAGGGCTGTAAGGGTGGGAGGAGATTAATATAGAATGATAAATGTAGGAGCTGGAGAAAGGTACAGAAATAGAAGGGTGTAGATGATTGAATGAGTGATTTATTTATTGTCACTTGCATCTTACAGTCAATTTTACAGTAAAGTTGAAAAGCTTCAACTGTCAGAATAATCTGGCACAATTTTTAAGAATAGAAGAATGAAAAGAATAAAAGATACATGGGAAAGATAGTCCTGAGCCGACTCAAGAAACGCATGAGCCATTGGAAACGAGGAACCTTGGCTCGACTGCCAGACCAAGCTGCCACCGCCGTTTTGTCAAGAGTCCCTCCCCGACATCCCTCCTCCACAATGTCGCCTTGTCTTGAAATATCTGCTGCTACCAACTCAACCTCTGATCATGGGACATGTTTTTCTGCTACTGCCACCTCCGGCTCTGAACGTCGAGGGGATTTACTGCTGCTGCTGCCTCCACAGTCGTTGTCACTACCACACTCAGTCAACATGAGGAGCCGCACCTCCCGCTGTTTCTGAAAGCTAAGAAGTGTTGCCATTACGCGCATGGCCTGCTTGAGATGCCACGCCAATTTGCTGACTAATCCACCACAAAAGACTTCAAAGAAAGAAGAACAAAAGATAAAAATTGAAAGAAAAAGGGCAGAAGTGAAAAGAAAATAAAGGAAGTGTGTGGGAGAGTATGAGCCCTGGGCAAGACCCGTAAACAGCCCGAGGAAAATTGCCTCAATATTTACAATTTCTCACATACTCTTGAAGTTTTGATATTTAGATGGCTAGTCAAATTCAGTTTCTGGTGCATGATGGTCTCCAGGCAGTTGATGGTATGCCTGCAACTATGCCAATGCCATTTAATGATGACAGAAAATGGTTAGATTTTCCATATGTAGACATTGCCATGTGGATGAAACAAATTTTGAACGGCAACTGTCAGCCGAGAACCACGTGTTGTCCAGGCCTTTCTGCATATGGCGAGAGAATCCTTCAACATCTGGAAGCTGCGAATGATGCTCAACATCATGCAATAAACGAATATCCCCACTCTGGCCGAAAGTTAAGGGAATACTCTTTGATCAAGCAGCTAAGGATGATTGGGCCGAAGATACTAAATTACTACATATTGATTGAGTATTTCTGCATTTCTTTCAAAGTTCTATGAAGTTATGAACTTCACAAAATTCTCTAATGCTTATTTGAATCTTGTTCCCTTTTGATGTTGGCCAGATGTGTGGCTGAACATAAAGGAAAGATGCCTGGATTATCTATCATTGAAGTTGCCCTTTTTCTTTCTACTGTGTGGCGCGCTATCTCTCCAACCGACGCCCCAACACTTAACATAATCTGCTGGATTTTTTCTTTAGCCTTTACAATTCGGGCAGAGTGGGAGGTGTTCACAAATCTTTTTTGTTGATTAACGTGATCTATGTATAGCACATTACTTCACACCTAGACATACAGTACATTCTCCTCGTTGTTTTTGTAATGTGGTGCTATTTCATCAACGGTTGAAAAGATTGTCATCAGCAGCATGCATCATTACCAATACTTAAACTGAAACCATGAGATGTCATGATAGACATAAGCAATATTGAGGCCTCCCAGGTCCTTTATTTGAATATTATCGGGAAATTGATGATTACGTTATGACAGCAGGCTGCATAAACCTCACATGCTATTGCTTATGTATAGATTAAGACAACATGGTCAGTTGTTGTATTTGAAGTAAATAGACAAATTGGGACATTTTTATGTTCATCTGGCGGAACTAAATCAAAGACGGATAAACAAATTCTCTCCTCAGTTCCATACATTGCCCCCACATCATTTTATCTTTAAATCTTAATTAATAAATGAAAGGCATTGGCTTAAAGGTAGCCAATAAAACACAACGAGAAAGACAGGATGAACTTATTTCTGAGGCATGTCTCACAATCTTGGCACAATTCGTTACATACATCTAAGTAAAACACTTAGGGTGAACTTAACTAGGCGTGTCGGATTTCTTTCTCGTCAGTATGCCTCGATCAAAACCCAATAACCCTCCCACGATTTTAAACGTTCTTGTATAATTTTGACATAATCTATCGGCTTGCCTATCCATTTAAGGAACTATCAACAATTGAACTAGATGCTCATATATAAGTTTATGGGCATGGAGTATGTATAATCAAGAATTACTCTTTATTCAATAAAATAAAACGTGATCATATAACAAAAACATGCTCCCGTTCTTCAGTTTCAAAAATGTCATTGCAAAGCAATTGGTTAGCTTCTCCATTAAATGACAGAAAGTGGAATTCATGATGATATAGCATAACCTGTTTGTTCAGTGGCTTTAACTAATGTAATGGTAATTGCCCTCTGCATGTCTCCTGAAGCGTGAACGTCACGTTAAAAGGGGATATTTCCTGAAAACCATTCAAAGCAATTTAGCACTCCTGGATAAGTATTGATTCTTCGCAGAGAAAATGCACGCTCCTCCCACAGGACTGCCATATGCTATTTACTATACTTCCCTTGCTTTAATCGCTGTCCCAGGTAAGATATGCATATACTTAATGAATTTATCTCAAAGACAATGGTATATGAATAAGAGAAATTTAACTTTTATGTGTCTAAGGCACTTATTAAAAGTGTTCTTTAATTCAGCAATCAGTTCTGTTGAATGTCGCTGTAGAAGGACATACCGAATTTAGAAAAGCTAGAAACTGCATTTATGTAAATGTTATCGAGAAATTGATGGCTAAGTTATGACAGCTGGCTGCATATACTTCACATGCTATTGCTTATGTATAGAATAATATAAGGCCATTAGTTGTTGCATTTGAAGTGAACAGACAAATTGGGTCATGTTTATGTTCATCTGGCGGAACGAAATCAAAGAATGATAAGATTGACGTTTGAAAAATTGTTTCCGTTTAGACCAATTTAAATTTGGAACTAATGTTGCCTGTAATGTCAACTTAAAAAGTCAAAAATCAGAGTTAAGGAATTTCTTTAGTCAATAATCAGAATTCTCTGAATCAAAATGGATAACGCAGCCATTTTAAGAAACTCATATTTTGACATTTCTACTTCCAAACTAATGCACTATTTAGAGTCATAGAATAAAAGAACAATAAAGTAACATTAAAGTATGGAAGAAGTCCCTTTGGATATTGTGTCACCTCATATTTTTCAGGATATCATTCCATTCTCATAGTTCTGCCTATCTCACTTGGCAATCTATGTTGTCACTTATTCTAAGATTTGTTCCTTACTATTTCACACAACATAAATTTTCAGTGTCATCTGCTAACTTAGCAGTTGTTCCGCCTAACATCATTTCTAGAGAACACAAATGAGGATTTTTTGGCTTACTGGACTCGTGGCATTACCATTACACCATTGCTTTTCTATAGGGCACTGAAGCAACACTTAATACTCACATCGGGTTTCGAACCACTTCTTTTTATATGATAGATAAACAACGCAATAAAACTCCCGTTCGCCGAGCTGGACGTTTTTGTTGCAAACGTTTCGTCCCCTGTCTAGGTGACATCCTCAGTGCTTGGGAGCCTCCTGTGAAGCGCTTCTGTGGTGTTTCCTCCGGCATTTATAGTGGCCTGTCCCTGCCGCTTCCGGTTGTCAGTTTCAGCTGTCCACTGTAGTGGCCGGTATATTGGGTCCAGGTCTATGTGTTTGTTGATGGAGTTTGTGGATGAGTGCCATGCTTCTAGGAATTCCCTGGCTGCTCTTTGTTTGGCTTGCCCTACAATGGTAGTATTGTCCCAGTCAAATTCATGTTGCTCTTCGTCTGCGTGTGTGGCTACTAGGGATTGCTGGTCGTGTCGTTTCGTGGCGAGTTGATGTGACATCAACGACACGACACGAAACGACATGACCAGCTATCCCTAGTAGCCACACACGCAGACGAAAAGCAACATGAATTTGACTGGGACAACACTACCATTATAGGGCAAGCCAAACAAAGAGCAGCCATGGAATTCCTAGAAGCATGGCACTCATCCACAAACTCCATCAACAAACACATAGACCTGGACCCAATATACCGGCCACTACAGTGGACAGCTGAAACTGACAACCGGAAGCGGCAGGGACAGACCACTATAAATGCCGGAGGAAACACCACAGAAGCGCTTCACAGGAGGCTCCCAAGCACTGAGGATGTCACCTAGACAGGGGACGAAACGTTTGCAACAAAAACTTCCAGCTCGGCGAACAGAACCACAGCAACGAGCACCCGAGCTCCAAATCTTCTCACAAACTTTGAACAATAAAACTCCAACAAAAATCAGCATCGCTGCTGTGGAAGATGCACCTACATTATAATAACACTGGAAATGGCCTCTGCATTATCCAACTCCACACAATTCCAATAATTCAAAACTTGCATAAGATAATTACTTAATTAAAAAGAACTGGTCGTCATGTTTAATAAGTAACATGCTGCGACAAGCTATCAGCATCATGTTATCGAATGAGAATTATAACTTAATGTGTATTAATAGTAAAATATTTTGATGTAAATTACAGTACTAATTAAGAAACCATAATCTCGAGATGCTTTCCATGTGAAAGCCTTACTCACATTTGAAGTTTTCAACATTATTGGCACACACGCAATTTCGGGATTTAAAAAAAAATCTATTTCTATTCATTGCAATGTCTTTGTTACCCTGCCAATTTAAGAACAAAGAACAAAGAAAATTTACAGCCCAGGAACATGCCCTTCGTCCCTTCATGCCTGAGCCGATCCAAATGTACTGTCGAAACCTGTCGGTCAATTCCTAAGAATTTGTAACCCCACCTACGCATGCATCTGTCCAGATGCATCTTAAATGCCTCTTCCACCTCTGCCTGCAAAGGGTTCCAAACGCCCACCACCCTCTGTGTGAAGTATTTGCCCCCCCCCCCCCCCCCGCCCCCTTTAACTTTTCACTTCTCACCTTGAAAGCAAAACCTCTGGTTATGGAATCCTTTACTCTGCGAAAAAGCTTGTCTCTATCCACCCTGTCTATACCCTTCCTGATTTTGTAAACCTCGGTCAGCCCCCCCCTCAATCTCGTTTTTTCTAGTGAAAATAAACCTAAGCTACTCAACCTGTCTTCATAGCTAGCACCTTCCATACCAGCTAATATCCTCGTAGACCTTCTCTGCACCTTTTCCAAAGCGTCCACTTCATTTTGGTAATGTGGCGACCAGAACTGTAAACAATAATCTAAATGCGGCCGAACCATGTATTTTTACTTTCTTATTTTCCAAATATAGGGAATAGGTACGTTACAATAATAAAGTCATTTACGTGACACAGTTAACTTTAAGTTCATTATTTTCCAGCAGCTGATATCTTTGTTTGTATCATCCAGCCACGTTGAAAGTCGTATTTTTAATTGATCTAGAAATAAAGTCCACAGTATGGTTGCACTTCATCTGCCCTCACAGCAATTAAATATTTTTTCATGCACTGGCTGACATGCATGTATTCATAGTTGTGCAATTTCAGTTATGTCAGTCACGCTTTAATCTCTTAGTCTTAGATTTATCACTTTAAACCCACACTCTAAGACCTTAATGAATGGTGCAAATATCCCTGGCTGATGTTTTAAGTCTGTGGGATTTGTGGCATTCTTTCTTCCATGCTTGCATACTTCATGTTTAAAGAAGGACGATGTCTTCTGGGTAGCATGGAGATTCTAGAATTTTAACCCATGTCACAATTGTTCTACAAGTGAGTTAAAGGCTGCCAGGCTACTCACAGGACATGGTACATAAATATTGATCACTCAGTCAGACAAGATGAAATAGCTCAGCTACATTAAGCACCCGATGAGAAGGTTACATCCGAAAAATGGCTTCAAAATCTCAGTTCTGTTCTTTGTCATATTGATGAAAACGTTTTGTATTTGTTTGCACCATTGTTAACATCTTCTTTATTTGACTCTGAAAGGAATGAAAATAAATCTATGTTGTTACCTTATTAAAATGTTGATCATTTTAAAAGAAAATTTGCAAATATGTTAAAATCCATCAAATCAAATATATATTGTGCTATCATTTCTATTTGTCCCATCAGTTGGCTTTCTTCTTCCATCCTTTCTAACTTAAATGATCAGTTTTAGCTGAAACTTCAACAAATGTCAATATTTGTTTACTTAAGTATGGCAATTGAACAAGTGCTAAAACATTAAATAACGTATTTCATTTCGCTCTCTCTCCCAAACCCATCTTTGTCTCTGTATTCACTCCTCTTGACAGTTAACTTTCTGGCAATTGTTATCCTAGTACGACGAAGGTGTGGTTTGTCAAATTGTGTTACACTATACCTGGTGTCAATGGCAGCAACAGACCTCCTGGTCATTATCACTTCCGTGATCATCAGCCGTCTCAGTGAGATTTATTTCCCAGGTAGTTTTTTGACCATTACACCAGTGTGTAGTCTCAGCATTACACTAACTTATATAGCACGAGTCTCTTCTGTCTGGTTAACAGTTAGTTTCACTTTTGATCGATTCATGTCAATTTGTTATCAAAACCTGAAAGTGAAATATTGCACTGAGAAAACGGCAACTGTGGTTATTGCAACAGTCTGTGTGGCAAGCTGTTTCGCAAATATCCCTTGGTACTTCATACACGAACCAGTTTACACAATTGACAACGTGCCATGGTATTGTAGAGTGAAGGATATTCGTTACACATCCCCGCTGTGGACAGCATTTGATTGGCTCGACAGTATTTTGACTCCATGTGCTCCATTTCTCTTCATATTCTTGTTGAATTCTCTGACTGTCAAATATATCCTAGCAGCCAATAATGCCAGAAGGAGAGTCCGGATGCAGAGGGATGGCGAGATTCAGAGTGATCCAGAGATTGAGAATCGGAGAAAGTCCATAGTTTTACTCTTCACCATCTCAGGTAGCTTCCTGGTTTTATGGGTGACATATGTTGTCCAGTTCCTACGTGTACGTATCACAAATGATTACAGCATCAAAAGCTTCAGTGACCCCAAATTTATTCTCCAAGAAACTGGAAATATGCTGCAACTCCTTAGTTCCTGCAACAACACATTTATTTATGCAGCTACACAGAAGAAATTTAGAACTGAGTTGAAAACTTTAATCTTGCACCCCATCAATGTAATTTCTAAATCAATTACAAAACAAACACAGTAAAACTCTTGTTGTGCAGTGGTAGTATTGCTACCTCCGAACCAGAACGCAGGGGGTTTATGTTCTACCAGCTTCAGAGTAGGTATGATGAAAAAACAGCCTGCATACAGTCATAGACTTATCGTGATATACAGCTCCGAATCAAACCCTTCTGTCCAACTCCTCCATGTCAGCAGATATCCTAAATTGATCTAGTCCCATTTGGTTGCATTTGGCCCATAACCTTTTGAATGTTTCCAATTCATATACCCATCCAGAGGCCTTTTAAAGTTTGTAATTATACCAGACTACACCCGTTGCTCTGGCAACTCATTCCATACATGCACCAAACTCTGTGTGACAAAAGTGTCACTCAGATCCCTTTCAAATCACCCTCCTCTCACCTTAAACCTATGCCCTCTAGTACTGGACTTCCCCACACTGGGGAAAGACTTTCTCTATTTACCCTATCTATGCCCTTCATGGTTTTGTAAACGTCTATAAGGTCACCGCAGAGCCTTATACACTACAGGAAAAATACCCCAGCGTATTCAGTCTCACTCTATAACTGAACACTCTGATTCCTGAACACTTTGAAGTTTCACAACGTTCTTCTGTAGCAGAGAAACCAGAATTTCACGCATTATTCCAAGAGTGGCTTAAGTAATGTCCTGTACTATAGCACCGTGCCTGAAACGTCGATTTTCCTGCTCCTCGGATGCTTTCTGACCTACTGTGCTTTTCCAGCACCACATACTCGACTCTAATCTTCAGCATCTGCACTCCTCAATTTCGCCTAGCAACATGTCTATCGACTCCTGTAGTGAATGCACAGTGTTTAATAAATGTTTAAAAAAATATATTTTCAGTGTGCATTTTAACTGACAGTATTAGGATTTTCAAACGACTCAGGGAAATGAAATCGTCGATTTATTTGCATGAAAATAGATGAAAGGCAGGCGGCAGCAATATAAAATCAGAATCCAAAGGTGTGCAGGTTAGGTGGTCTGGCTATGGAAAATACAGAATTACAGGTATACGGTAGAGACTGAATCTGAATGAGTTGATTTTCTGAGGGTCAGTGTTGACTGGAATGGCCTGCTTCTACACAGTAGGAATTCATTGATTCTATCATCAATTTAGTTAAATGAAAATAGGTGAAAGTCATGCAGCAGCTATATTTAAAACGCACACACACAAATCCAACAGATGACACACAAATGTACTGGTCATAAAAAAACAAAATAGAACCAAATATGCAATTTCACTTTTACAAGGTCCCAATACATTTACATTTGGCATATCTTCATATAGCTTAAATAACGCATTTGAAGGTTTTCAGTGACCTGTGCTAATTTGCCACGTGATACTGCATACCCCTTGATTTATGCCCTCTACAGTCGTGTGTAATGCCGTCAATCTAAAACACCTACACATGTTGTATCTGGTATTCTGATTAGGTGAACTCCTTACATGTTCATCATGTGGTGCCATTAGCATGATTTTGGCATGTTCCTCAGCACCTCATTGTGGATCCACCCCAATAATGTGTCAAATGATACCCACTGTCTCCTGTCACGTGATCTGACTGGAACACAGGTGTGCTCCTTTTTCCACTTCTACGTCCTATGATTTCCATTGCTGCATTACATCACAAGAGACTCAGCACGTCACATCGCCCTTGCCTAGACATATGTTTCTGGGTTACCAGCCTAATTTCACTCAGAAAATTCCAGTGGCAGTGGAGTTAAATATAATGTTTTATGATCACTTATGGATGCGCTGCTAAGATTAAAAAAGAAACTTCTAAGACAAAAACAGTGTGTGGCATATTAGGAGAGACTCATTACCAAATTTATTCAGAAATGTATGATCGTGAGTGGATTTGATTGAGCTTGTCCCAAGGGATACTTCCATTGCAGCAAAGTGTAGAGCAAGGCGACGCTGTTTGAAAGTCAGGTATCTCCCATGTTGAGGGGTGTGTAGGTTAAGATACTATATTTTACATTAGGATTAAATCTCGCCACAACATCGTGGGCCAAAGGGTCTGTTCTGTGCTATACTTTTCTATGTTCTATGTTCTGTAAGAAGAGGTGCTGTTGGTCGTAAAATGGAAAAGAGTAGATGAATCTCTGAGTCTGATCACATGTCTCCCAGTACATTGTGGGAAGCTACAAAACAAAATCAGGGCCCCGAGCAGCAGTATTTGAATCAGCAACAGCCACAGGTGATTTGCCATAAAACTAGATGATGCGTGATTGTGTGCCATTGTTTAAGAAAAGCTGCAAGGAAAAGCCAGGGAACAACAGATCTGAGGTCGTGACGTCAGTGGAGGTTAAATTGATGTAGCAAATTCTGAGAGTCATGATCTACATGCATTTGGAAATGCAGGGAGATTTTAAGAATAATCAGCATGGTTTTGCGCGATTGAATCATATCTCACGGTGAACGTGTATTTTTTTTTTCCTTTAAGGGGTGACCAACAAGATAATGAAGGCAGAACGGTACACGCTGTCAACGTGAACTTTAGCAAAGCCTTCTCCAAGGTTCAGCACAGTTGAATAGTCAGCCAAGTTAGATCACATGGGATCCTGAGACATCTAGCCAATCTGATACAAAAAAGGCTTGACAGTGAGAGACAGAGGGCGGTGTTAGAGGGTTGTTGTTCGGGCTGGAGGCCTGTGATCAATGCGGTGCCACACGGATCGATGTTGTGTCGATTTTTGTTTGATACTTATGTAAACGATTTAAATGAGAACTTCGAGGAATGGTTCATAAGTTTACAGATGATATCAAAATTGTCGATATAGTGTTCCGGAAACCAGATTTATTAAGGTTACAACGAGATATTAATCTCCTGGCTTCGGCCGAAAAAAGGCAAATGGCATTTCATTTAGATAAATGTGAGTTGTTGCATGTTAGTAAGACAAACCAAGGCAGACTTACACATTTAGTGGTAGGATCCTGGGAGTGTGGCCGAACCGAGAGACCTACGACTACAAGTAGTTATTTCCTTGAAATTAACATCACAGGAACACATGATGGTGAAGAAAGTGGTTGGCGTGTTTGCCTTCATTGGCAGAACCCTGAGTACAGGATTTGAGATGTCATATTGTGGCTGAACAAGACATCGGTGAGGCCACTTTAAAAGTATTGCAAACAATTCTTGTCGCCCTAATATGGGAAGGATGTTATTAAACTCCAAAGGGTAAAAACAATATGTTCAAGAATGTTACTGAGACTGGAATGTTTGTGTTATACATCCTGGCTGGTTGGCTGGGATGTTTTTCCCCGGTGAAAAGGAGGTTAAGGGGTGAACCAACGAAAGCTTTATAAACCATAAGAGGCAAGGTAAGGTGAAAAGCCAACGCCTTTCGCAATGATAGAGTAGTTAAAAACCCGAGCGCATATGTTTAAGGTGAATGGGGAAAAATTTAAAAGGGACCTGAGTGGCAACTTCTCACTTGTTCACAGACAACTAGGAATGGGCAAAACATTCTGGCCAGCCAGCGACGCCAACACTCACAAATGAATGAAACTATGCATTTAAAAACATTTGGTCAGGTAGATAACAATGAAAGGTTCATAAGGATATGAATCAAATGCGGGAAATGGGATTTTTCCGTTCTGGAAGTCTGCTTGCCATAGACAAGCTATATTAAGTGTGCTGTTTTAATGCTGCATGACTCTATTACGTGACACCTCTATAAATGGGATAACGACTGCATGAAAAGCACGTTTTAGCAGGAGAATGCCTTGGTTACAATGGCGGTGTCATAATGGCAACTTAATTTGTAATCAGAACCAGGACGGAGAGAAATTCAACAAAATGTCAAATAACAGTGGACACAACATTGATCAATTAGTTGAAACTATATTGTACCCCACAAAATCAAACATTGGCGTGTAGATTCAATGCAAAACTTTGTGATGAAAGCCACAGCAAAATAACGAACACCATTCGCTTACTGAAAAAATGGGGACAGCACACATTGATTACGACTGTTTATGCAATTCATTCAGGCAGAGACAGTTCTAACATAAAGCACATGTGATAGCCTTTACATAACAAGAAGGCTCGCTGTGAAAAACGACCAGCATAGATGGTGGGGCTAGAATTCAAGTCTGTATTGATAATGGAGACTGAATCCAGCGCATGAGACCACTTGCGCACTATCCTGCCACATTTCCTCTGAAATACAATTTTCTCTGGCATTACTGTGGCAACACAAAATAAGTGAAGGCGCAGGAAAATACTTTATGGATCCCATCCTGCTCAACTTCATTTGCTGTTTATATATGCCCACCCACAACATTAAGTTCCCACCAGATTCGAATAGCCATTCAATCAAAACAAAAATCAATGGATGTAGGTTCGCTCGCTGAGCTGCAAAGTACATTTTCAGACGTTTCATCACCATAATGGGTAACATTTTCAGTGAGGTTTCTAACATATAACCCAAACACATAAATAGACAGCAGGAGTCATCAGCAATGCTTCTCCCAGAGGATCACTGAATATCTTAACTAGTGTGGTGATGAAACGTCTGAAAATGAACCTCCCAGCTCAGCGAGCAAACCTACATCCAGAACGTCAACATGAGCTACAAATCTTCTCAAAACTCGATAACAAAAATCAATGGCAAACCAAACGCACCTTTTGCGACATGCTGAGCAATAAATGCAGTGTGTCTTTGAGAAAATACTTTCCATTAAGCTTCGATAAAGATAATATGAACCGCTTAAAGTATCAAGAATTTAGATTTTCAGTTATTTGGCCCAATGTTCGAAACGGAGCAATCTTCACACATAAACGTTCATTACTAGCACCGGTCTACAGAGAAAATTCACTAAGCCGAGTGAGCCATGTAGAAGATGATGCCGTGCAGCTTAGTTCCAGTAATTACATCTGTTTTGCAGAATAAGTGGTCAAGGAAAACGTCCTCCATCTGAAAAGGCGAGCAGTTTTACAATAGAGAACGACAAATCACACTGTGAAACTGTTATGACGTCAGCAAAGATACCAGCCGCCTTTTCTCATTTCCTTTCACTTTTCTTAAATTTCTCCTAAACCGTGCATGTCTCTTGACAGCTTTCTGTAGTTGAAGAAGTGGAAATGTCACATGGCTGCAAACTGAGTTTGAAACAGATCTGAAAAATGAAGGATAGCGACTCATTTGAGTATACTAAATTCCACATTGTTTTTTCAGATATTCACAAATCACAGCTTCTTAGCATATTAACCAAAGGTGATCAGATATATCAATGAGGTATTATGCAGTTGATCTTTCTTCGAGATGTGAAAATCTCTGGCGTCTGAGCCAGACACCTTTCTCTTGTTGCTGACTGAAATACAGATAGGTTATATAAAACAAGATTGATTCGATGAACTATTCAGCTCATCTGCGCCTGTAAATCCATTTCTTTTGTTGACAGATTGAACTGCTCAGGACCCGGAGCTTTCAAATACGGTAATATTACGCTGTGGAAATGCGATGATGATTGAAATCTTGTGATTTACATTTATACTTCTTAAAGTCATGGCGAAAAACAATTAAATTAAGTCTGCTAGGGTTTGCTTTGCGGTAACATTTAACAGAGAGTGTAGGTCAGGAATCAGATGTCCACTGTGACACCAGCAATTCAGGCGCATTCTGCTCCCTGTTTGGAACCAGAGTCCTTTCAATTATGGATTAAATGCAATGACCATTATAGCAGACCACTACATGAGCTGCTTTTTTACAAGTTATGATCTGAGCAGTTCAACTCGTTTGATAATCAGAATTGAGACAGAGAACGGTACACATAACAAATAATTGGACTTTTTCTTCGTCATGTAACAGCAAATATTGCCTTGGATATTTGCTGAAGACTTGGTGAAGTGAACAGCAGTGAAATAACAAATTCCAGACAGTTTTATCAAAACAACGCGGAATAACACACCTTGCCTGCATTTTAAGGCAGTATCACCGATTCTGCGCGGTCCTGGACGAGACTTTCAAGTATGTGCGTCGACAGTCACATATCCTACATAACTGAATGCATTGAAACAGTGGACTCACAGAGCTTCCAAGAACTGAAATCTGTGTTGACGGCTCAGAATTTTCTCTTACGACATATAAGTTTCAATGCTTCGACCAGAGGCCGAAAATATTATACAAAGCAGTGAAAGCTTGTGTAGTTCATGTTTTACTTAATGCAGCAGAATGAACTATGTCAGATAACCCATATTTTTGCTTTGCCTTATGCCGTGTATTGTGTTTTGTTTTGCACAAGGCATTACAGGATTGTGATGAGGAATTCGTTTTGTGGTTCAGGAATCGCCGATCACCTAATGGAGTTATGGAGCAGGATCTCAGCTCCAGCACGGTTCATACTCTCATCTGTTCGGCTTGAATTCCAGTGATGGCAATTGTACAATACTTCAAATATGCAACTGCAGGTGTGAGAGCGTGTTATAAAACCGCTGGATTCAAGTTCAGGTCTCTGTGGAGGTGTGTGCCCAAGTCCCAACTCTGCCAAATATGTTCACAGGTTATGCGTTCGGGGACTTCGTTTTCTGCATTGTGTCTAAAACTTCAGCTTCCTGTTAACGCGCGAAACATTACGAAAGTATACGTGCGAATTTAAAGGCACGTCATGCAGTTCATGAACTTTTCACTCCATTTTACCAATTTCTCTCCCACCAAGGCCAGATAAGTGCCCAGTTGTAAGCCACGAGCAATCAATTGCGGGTCATGAGAGAGAGCACACGTTGTCATTCTAGATTGGAATCAAGACGCCATTTTGACAAGTGATATTGGTCTGTTACATTTAAAGGCTGAAAAGGAAAGTTGTTATTGCTGCACACAATCACAACGTAAAACTAAAAGCCAGATGAGGTGAATAGTTGGGGACAGTGATAATGTTTTCAGTATATCAGACAGCTCGTCCTCATTGACACGCGTAGAAGAATACACAGTTACAAGTGCATCACGATTCACAAACAGGTAAAAACTGCAGAGGACATTAATGCAATTATTTAGTCCGTCAGACAATATCACAAATTTTGTCAAACGTCCATGAGAAATTTCAGGTCTCTGGAATTCTTCCAGCAACCGAGCAAGCACTTGCTTAATTAAAGTAACTGGAGTAATGGTCGCAGTCAGAACGAGCTGAAGCTCCGCACAGTTGCCCTAAAAGATTTCTCATCGAGTACCTTGGCCACGACTATACATTTCAGTCTATGTTGTCTCTTCCATTGGATTTCACATTCAAATATCACTGCTACATAGAACATAGAACATAGAAGAATACAGCGCAGTACAGGCCCTTCGGACCTCGATGTTGCGCCGATCCAAGCCCACCTAACCTACACTAGCCCACTATACTCCATATGCCTATCCAATGCCCGCTTAAATGCACATAATGAGGGAGAGTCCACCACTGCTACTGGCAGGGCATTCCACGAACTCACGACTCGCTGAGTAAAGAACATACCCGTACCATCTGTCCTATACCTACCCCCCCCCCCTTAATTTAAAGCTATGCCCCCTCATAATAGCTGACTCCATACG
>NC_057753.1:8629091-8637966 GCF_004010195.1 Chiloscyllium plagiosum
ACATACTTATCAAGGGCACTCAATAGTTGCTCCTTGAACAAGCTCCACATATCAATTATGCCCTTGCCTTGAAGCTTACTTTTCCAGGCCACACATCCTAAGTCATGCCTCACAGCATCATAATTTCCTTGCCCCCATCTATAACTCTTGCCCTGTAGTGCACACTTATCCCTCTCCATCACTAGAGTAAAAGTCATCGAATTGTGGTCACTGTCCCCAAAGTGCTCACCTACCTCTAATTCTAACACCTGGCCTGGTTCGTTACCCAGAACCAAATCCAGTATGGCCTCACCTCTTGTTGGCCTGTCTACATATTGTGTCAGGAAACCCTCCTGCACACATTGGACAAACACTGACCCATCTAACGAACTTGAGCTATAGCTTTCCCAATCAATATCAGGAAAGTTAAAGTCCCCCATAACAACCACCCTATTACTTTCACTCTTCTCTTGAATCATCCTCGCAATCCTTTCTTCTACGTTTCTAGGACTATTAGGAGGCCTGTAAAAAACTCCTAACAGGGTGAGCTCACCTTTCCTATTCCTAACCTCAGCCCAAACTACCTCAGATGGCGAGTCTTCATCCATCGTCCTTTCCACAGCTGTAATACTATCTTTGACAAGCAATGCCACACCTCCCCCTCTTTTACTCCCACCTCTGTCTCTACTAAAACATTTAAACCCTGGAACCTGCAACAGCCAATCCTGTCCGTGTTCTACCGCTGCTGTGAGGAATCAGAAAAAAAAATCCCAGCAAATTATGGTAAGAAAATCCTTTCCATTCCCAAATTTTAGCAGGACCTGTCCATCTTCTCTGTAAGATTTTCCTGTCTTTATTTGAAGGAAAAAAAATCAGTGTTCCTGTTTTTAACCATGAGCCTGTTGCATGTTCTCCGAACTTGGTAACTACTTCAAAACATTACACTTCGAATGGGTCATTAAAGTCTCTATGCCGTTAAACTTGTAGCCATTCGTTTTTTACATTAAATTGACTGACTAATCTCAGGAAAATTGCCGGACATAAAAATACAATAAAGGACGCACTAAAGGAAAGCTGGTTGCCTGGTTAAGGGAATCCTGCGAGCGGTTAGTACGACGGTCTCTGTGGCACAGTTGGTCAGGACATATCAGCTGCAAAATTGTTGATTCGAACCACACAGGAACAAAACCAGGATTTGGCTGCCGGGACAGCACTCTCCATCACTGCCAGGACAGACTTTAGACGCGTGACGATGTCTCCACAATATTACCGGCTCCCTAACTATACAGTAAGTCCACATACCAGTTCAATTTCGATGTATTACTGTTTCTAGTGTAATGGTGAAACAGCTGGAACACCATCGCCAAACTGAGTGCCACAATTTGGTGAAATGCTGTGCAGTCATATTCATAGTATCATCGAGTCAAGCAGCATGGAAACAGAGACTTTGAACATAGAACATAGAACATTACAGCGCAGTACAGGCCCTTCGGCCCTCGATGTTGCACCACCCTGTCATACTAATTTGAAGCCCATCCCACCTACACTACGCCATGTACGTCCATATGCCTGTCCAATGACGACTTAAATGCACTTAAACTTGGCTAATCTACTGCTGTTGCAGGCAAAGCATTCCATACCCTTACTACTCTCTGAGTAAAGAAACTACCTCTGACATCTGTTTTATACCTATCTCCCCTCACTTTAAAGTTGTGTCCATTCGTGTTTGCCGTCCCCATACTTGGAAAAGGGCTCTCCTTGTCCACCCTATCTAACCCTCTGACTATCTTGTATGTCTCTATTAAGTCACCTCTCAACCTTCTTCTCTCTAACGAGAACAGCCTCAAGGCCCTCAGCCGTTCCTCGTAAGACATTCCTTCCATACCAGGCAACGTCCTAGTAAATCTCCTCTGCACTCTTTCCAAAGCTTCCGCATCCTTCTTATAATGCAGTGACCAGAACTGTACACAATACTTCAAGTGTGGCTGTACCAGAGCTTTGAACAGCTGCAGCATAACCTCCTGGTTCCCGAACTCAATCCCTCTATTAATAAAGGCCAAAACACTGTATGCCTTCTTAACAATCCTGTCAATCTGGGTGGCAACTTTCAGAGATCTGTGTACATGGACACTGAGATCTCTCTGCTCATCTGTACTCCTAAGAATCTTACCATTAGCCCAGTACTTTGCATTCTGATTACTCCATCCAAAGTGTATCACCTCACACTTGTCCACATTCAACCCCATTTGCCACCTCTCAAGCCAGCTCTGCATCCTATCTATGTCTCTCTGCAACCTACTACATCCTTCGTCACTATCCACAATGCCAGCGACCTTAGTGTCACCCGCAAATTTACTAACCCACCCTTCTAAGCTCTCATTCAGGTCATTTATAAAAATGACGAGCATCAGTGGTCCCAAGACCGACCCTTGCGGTATGCCGCTAGTAACTGGACACCAAGATGAACATGTTCCATCAACTACATACCTCTGTTTTCTTTCAGCAAGCCAATTACTGATCCAAACTGCTATGTCTCCCACAATCCTATTCCTCTGCATTTTGTATAATCGCCTACTGTGGGGAACCTTATCGAACGCCTTGCGGAAATCCATATACACCACTTTGGTCCAAATAGTCCATGTCGAATGCAATCCAAAACTAAGTTAGTCCCACCTACCTGCTCCTGGATCATATCTCTCCAAACCTTTCCTATTCATGTACTTGTCCAGATGTCTTTTAAACGTTGTAAATCTGACTAAATCCATCACTCCTTCAGAATTTTCATTCTACTCGCAAACCACCCTCTGTGTAAAATAATTGCCTATCATGTCCTTTTCAATTTGCTTTCACTCACCTTAAAAATGAACCATGCGGTATTTCAATCGCTCGTTTTATGCGAAAAAAAGAACTAGCACTAACTCTATCTACACCCCTCATGATTTTATTAACTTTGATAACCCCCTACACCCCAATGAAAAAAGTCCCAGTCTATCCAACCATTCTTCACAACTCAAACCTGGTAAATCTGTTCTGAACCCTCTCCGGCTTAATACTTTCCTATAATTGGCGACAATAACTGGGCGTAATATTCCAGAAGAAGCCTCACCAATGTCCTGCACACACTCAACATGAGTTCTCAAAGCCTATACTCAAATATGTGAGGCAAGCATGCTACACGCCATTTCAATAGTTTTAGTAATTTCTCTTTGGCGAAGATCAGATGATCAGCTCAGTTGTACTTCATCTCATGAGCAATGAAAGCTCATTAGAAGGCACAGATTGCCGACCTAAGTAATGAACCTTCATGTGACTATAATAATTGAAATTGGTTTGTTATCGTTTCAGGGCTGAAAAGGGAAAGTGTTCTCTCACGTTTTGTAAACCGCTTTTGTTTTCTCTACACGTGTGGAACGGCTGCGTTAGGCGTCAGTGTAATAAGAAATTATCACAATATTGTACAATACGAAGCAAAACACAGTACAAGGAGAAAATCTACCTCTGGCATGGGCAGTAACAAAGAAACCACAAAGTTCGTTACTAAATGGAATAACACTTCAATTACGCTTATGAGAGAAAGAAACAGAAAGGCACCATGTAAAGTCATGAAAAGGTAGCATATTCTGGATACAATTTCTACTTTTCTTTGATTTTATGGTGGCATGTGTGCAAGTGTAACAATATTCATTATCATAATTTGCAGTTGTAAATGTGTGAAAACCAATTTAAAAAACAGACGTTTTGAACAACGAAGGTTGTCTCTAAATTAGATAAGTCTCACTCTCTGAATGCAATTGCGGTTATCAGTGCTGAATTACTTGTTACACTGGATTAGTCCCAACAACTGGACATGTCCACTGATTACTGCAGTGCGTGGTGAACTCTGATTTATAAATTTTTAGGGTTGCTACTGAATCAAATAATTGAATTAGATAGGCATCCTTCTAATTGCTGTGCCAGGTGGACTCCAGGATTGACTCCATGGCACCAATTTGTCATAAATAATCCAGTGTCTTTGAATCTCCAAACACAATAAACAACCCTCTTTGATTTCTGTTAGTTAACTAATCCTCTCTCCATAGTAATAGATTACACGCGTTACGGTAACGTGGTAACAGAGTAGGACGCTCCAGCCAGAGCTTCTCCACTCTACCTTTTCTTTCTTTACTTTTTCATTCATTTTTCTCCCTCTCCCTTCCCTTCACTGAGACTTGGAACGGGGTTGGCGGTCGGCCAAAACACTATTGACCAGAGCAGTGACGCCAGCAGCTGGAGTGGGGAAACTAAATACCAGCAGTCCACTGAGAAGACACCAACGATCTGCAGCTGGAGCGGGGACGCCAGCGACAAGCAGATCAGTATTGAGCATGTTGGCAGCTATCTAGTGCGGAGCAGGATCAGCGGTCTCGTGCAGGAACGTGGTGAACCAGCGGGGATCGTGGCAGCAGCCAGCAGTCAGACCACGTGGAAGACCCCAAACCTGATATGCTGAGGAGACATTTGGTGAAAACCATGATGTTTGTCTTTTTCACTTTTTTCTATTTTTTTTGATGATTTTTTTTTCTGCTATTTAACATTTTTTTAAAAGTCTCTGTCTTGTAACTGACGACTGTACTTGGCTACCTTTGTACCTAAGATGGCGAAGTAAATGGCGATATTTAACTTTTCACTGTACTCACTTGAGCACAAGTGAGCGCAAAGTTAATTCAATTCAATTCAATTCATAATACATTACCCATGCACATTTGTCTTATGCAGCTGCCTTTTTTGGGGGATTTTGTCGAAGGCCTTCTGGAAATCTGAAAGCACCACATCTTCCAGTTCCCCATTTTCCACCGTGCTCCGAACATTTTTTTTAAAGTCCAGTAAATACAACCGTATGCATTTTCTTCAAGGTGCACTATCGAATTTCATCACAATGGCTTATACAACACCTTCCAAACTCAGAAGTGCTACTAAGCAGAAGGACATAGGCATCAGTTATAGGGAAAACCTGCACCTACCAATTCCCCTCGAAATCACTCGTCATTCTGACGTGGAAACATGTCATAATTCCTCCTTCGTTGTTGGGTCAAAATTGTGGATATCCCTACTTAGTCTACTGGGCTAGATGGGATGGCGGTTCACAAGGAGAAGGTGTTAGCTATTCTGGGAAGTAGAAAATTCGAAAACTCCCCTCAGCCGGATGTGATATAACCTAAGATTTTCTGGGAAGCCAGGGAGGAGTTTGCCAAGCCTTTGGCTTTGATCTTACTGTCGTCATTGTCTACAGGAATAGTACCAGAAAACTGGAGGATAGCACATTTTGTCCCCTGAGTCTAGAAGGGGAATGGAGACAACCTTGCTAATTATAGATCAGTGACCATTACTTCAGTTCTGGACAAAGTGTTGAAGAATGGTATACTGATAAGATTTATAATCATTTAGAAATGAATAAGTTGATTATGGATAGTCAGCACGGATTTGTGAAGGGTAGGTTGCGCCTCAGAAACCTTATTGTGTTCTTTGAGAAGACGACCAAACTGGTGTATGAGAGTAAAGCGGTTGATGTGGTGTATATGATTAGGGTGAGGAGTTTGATCAGTTTTTCCATGGTAGGCCAGTGCACAAAATATTGGGGCATGGGATTGAGGGTGATTTATCAGCTTGGATCAGAAATTGGCTCGCTGAAAGAAGACAGAGAATGGTGGTTGATGGGAAATTCCTGGAGATGAATTACTGGTGGAGCACTGCAAAGATCTGTTTGGGGTCCACTGGTGTTTGTCATCTTTATAAACGACCTGGATAAGGATGTAGAAAGTTGGATTAGTAAATTTGCGGATGACAATAAGGTCATTAGAGTTGGGGATAGTGCTGAAGGATGTTATTGGTTACAAAGCGACATTGATAATCTGCAGAGCTGGGCTGAGAGGTGGCAAATGAAATTTCATGCAGGAAAGTGTGAGGTGATTCACTTGGAAGGAGGAACAAAAATGCCAATTACTGGGCTAATAGTGAGATGTTTGGTAGTGTAAAGGAGCAGAGAGATCTCGGTATCCATGTATATAGATCCCTGAAAGTTGGCACCCAGGTTGATAAGTTTTTTAAGAAGGCAGACATTGTGTTAGCTTTTATCAGTAGAGGCACTGAATTTAGGAACCATGAGATCATGTTTTAGCTGTACAAAACTCTGTGGCTGAACCTCGGGAGTACTGCACACAGTACTGGTCACTGTATTATAGGAAAGATTTGGAAGCTGTGGAAAGGGTTCAGAGGATGTTGCCTGGTATAGAGGGAAGGTCTTGCCAGGAATGGCTGAGGGTCGAGGCTATTTTTGATGGAGTAAAACACGGGAGAAGAGACTTAACTAAAACATGAAAGATTATCAGAGTGTTAGAGAGGATGGACTGTGAGATCCTTTTGTTCATCGAATGCTGATGGATAGCGCATGAGGGCATAGCTTTACATTGAGAGGTGATAGATATAGGACAGATGCCAGAGGTAGGTTTTTTTACTCAGAGACTAGTAGTGGCTTGAAAAACACTGCCTACAACTGTAGTAGACTCACAAACTTTAAGGGTATTTTAAAAATCATTGGATAGACATACGGCTGAAAAGGGAGTAGTGTAGGTTAGATGGCTTCAGATTGTTTTCACAGGTCAGCGCAATGTCGAGAACAGAAGGGCCTGTACTGCGCTGGGAATTTCTATGTTCTATGTTTAATTGCATTGTTGGCCCACCTGCAGTGGTTGATGAGAGAACCTCAGCACCATGTTCGTAAGATCGACACAAAATCAGAAAATCATAGAAGATTTCATTCGGGCTATCGAGTTTGCAGCCACCCTTCGAGAAGCATTCGACCCAGACTACGGCATCCCCATAATCGTAATATGTGTCGATTGTTACAATAACTGTCATGTCCTATCAACAAGACAGAGAGGTGCGAGTGAGTTTGTCGACATTAAAGCAATCAACGTGTCAATTTGGTGCAGGAGTACATCATTTGGCTTCCAAGCCTGCATCCCATTCAATACGGTCATGGTAGATCATTTAATTTCAATTTCACACTCCCACTTTCTTTCCATACTCCTTGATCCCATTATACAGCTGCATACAGCTCTCTCTTGAATATGTCTAATGAACCGGTCGCAACAGCTTTGTGTGATAGATAATTCCAAGTTTTCACAATTCGCTGAGTGAATATATCCTTCCTTGTTTTAGTCCTGATTGGCTTACCACTAATCCTTGGATTGTGATCACTAGATTTGTACTTAGCCCACATCACGAATATTCTTTCTGCATCTAGCCTGTCATTTTCCATCAGTATTTTGTACGTCCTTATAATAGCCCCCTCATTCTTATAAATTCCGGTGAGTACAGCACATTTGAATACAATTTATCTTCTTATGTCAGTCCTTATATTCCAGGAATCACTCTGGTGAACATTTGCTCGATTCCTTCAATAGCAAGCATATCATTCTTGAAACTAAGAGATTAGAACTGCACACAGTGGTCAAGGCATGCCCTCACCAAAGCCTTATCTAACTGCAGCAAGACTTCTCTACTCCTTTACTCAAATCCTCGCGCTATGAAGGCCAGCATGCCATCAGCTTTCCTCATCGCCAGCAGCATCTTCAAGGCAATCTTCAGTGACTGTTCCATCATCACACTTAAGTCTCGTTGCATCTCACCTTTTTTTAACTGCAAGTATTCACATAATAACCTGTCCTCTTGTTTCTGCCATTAACGTGGATAACGTCACATTTCTCCATATTGTTTTGCATGGCCCAAATATGTGTTCACTCAGCCAGCCTGTCTAACTCATGCTGCAATCTCTCAACATCCTCCTCAGAGCACACACTTTGTTAAATATATAATATAGTGTCATGAGAGATCAGAAGTTAGACCCTTTATCTCTGAATTGATGTTGAAGCAGTTCAGAACTGTTGGGACAGCAAAAGGCCTGCGTTACAACAGGAAAGTGAAATTGAATCATTGCTTTGACTGGAAAAAATCTGAAAGCGAAAGATAATATGTCTCGAAGTGACGCCATAATGATTTTGGTAATAACAATAACCGTTAAAATTGCATGTTTAATCATTATTGGATATTACTACTTTCGCGTTTTCAATTCTGCAACAATTAACCTAAATGGAACTTTCACTGCAATCTTTCATTGTTGTCTAAATTAATTCTGTACATTTTATACATTTGAAAAGTGTGAATTCCAACTTTAAAGTATATATGAGGGACACGGAGAGAGAGGAGTTGAACACGTGACTACAGGGATGGTGCAGGAGGGAGAGTTTTGGATTCTTGGATAATTGGGGCTCTTTCTGGGGTAGGCGGGACCTCTAGAAGCAGGATGGTCATCAACTGATCCAGAGGGATATCAATATCCTGCGGGGGGGAGGGGGGGGGGGAGACTCGCTAAGGCTATTGAGGTGGGTTTAAACTAATCCAGCAGGGGGATGGGAACCAAAATTGTAGTTCGAGTTTAGAAACGGTTGAGAGTAGGGAGGTCCAAAATCAAGTTTAAGGGACGCAAGATGGCACCGGCAAGCAAGAAGTTGGCTTGAAATGTGTCTACTTCAACGCCAGGAGCATCTGGAATATGGTGCGTGAGTTTGCAGTATGGGTTGGTAACTGGGACTTCGATGTTGTGGCCATTTCGGAGACATAGAACAGAGAACATAGAAGAATACAGCGCAGTATAGGCCCTTTGGCCCTCGATGTTGCGCCGATCCAAGCCCACCTAACCTACACTAGCCCACTATCCTCCATATGCCTATCCAATGCACGTTTAAATGCCCATAATGAAGGAGAGTCCACCACTGCTACTGGCAGGGCATTCCATGAACTCACGACTCGCTGAGTAAAGAACCTACCCCTAACATCTGTCCTATACCTACCCCCCCCT
>NC_057753.1:8641181-8741729 GCF_004010195.1 Chiloscyllium plagiosum
AGCTTCCAACCTAGCTCCCTGAATGCCTGCCTAACATCCTCAGCGCTCCTCCTACCTATGTCGTTGGTGCCAATGTGGACCACGACTTCGGGTTGCTCCCCCTCCCCCTCCAGGACCCGGAAAACACGATCAGTGACATCACGTACCCTTGCACCTGGGAGGCAACATATCAAACGTGAGTCTCTCTCGTTCCCACAAAACCTCCTATCTGTGCCCCGAATTATCGAGTCCCCAATTAGTATTGCTCTGCTCTTCTCCACCCTTCCCTTCTGAGAACCGGGGTCAGGCTCCGTGCCAGAGGCCTGAGGCCCGTGACTTGCCCCTGGTAAGTCGTCCCCCCCACAAGTATCCAAAACGGTCTACTTGTTCTTGAGATGAACGGCCGCAGGGGGTCCCTGCACTGGCTGCTTCCTCCCAGTCCCCCTCACTGTCACCCAACTATCTGCCATCTTTGGAGTTACTACTTCCCTAAAGCTCCGATCTATGACCCCCTCTGCCTCCCGAATGATCCTAAGTGCATCCAACTCCAGCTCCAGTTCCCTAACGCGGTCTTGGAGGAGCTGGAGATGGGTGCACTTCCTGCAAGTGTAATCAGCAGGGACGTCCATGGCATCCCTCACCTCAGACATGGATAGAGCAGGTATAGGAATGGTTGCAGCAGGTTCCAGGATATAGACGTTTCAGTAAGAACAGAGAAGTTGGTAAAAGAGGGGTAGGTATGGCATTGTTGGTCAAGAACAGTACTGCAGTTGTAGAAAGAATGCTTTGGGACTCGTCAACTGAGGTAGTATGGGCTGATGTTAGAAACAGGAAAGAAGAGGTCACCCTGTTGGGAGTTTTCTATAGGCATCTGAATATTTCCAGAGATGTAGAGGAAAGGATAGCAAAGATGATTCTCATTAGGAGTGAGAGAGACAGGAGAGTTGTGATGGGGGACTTCAACTTTCCAAATACTGACTGGGAACACGACAGTACGAGTACTACAGATAGGTCAGTTTTTGCCCAATGTTTGCAGGAAGGCTTTCTGACACAGTATGTAGACAGACCAACAAGGGGTGAAGCCACATTAGATTTGGTACTGGGTAATGAGACCGGCCAGGTGTTAGACTTGGAAGTAGGTGAGCACTTTGGTGATAGCGATCACAATTCTGTTATGTTTACTTTAGTGATAGAAAGGGATAGGTGTATACCACTGGGCGAGAGTTACAGCTGGGGGAAAGACAATTACGATGCGATTAGGTAAGATTTAGGAAGCATAGAATGGGGAAGGAAACTGCAGGGGATGGGCACATTAGAAACGTGGAGCTTATTCAAGGAAAAACTCCTGAGTGTCCAAGATACGTATGTGTCTGTCAGAGCGCGGGAGCCGTGGATTATGAAGAAAGTGGAATCTCTAGTCAAGAGGAAGAAGAAGGCTTATGTTAGGATGAGATGTGAAGGCTCAGTTAGGGCGCTTCAGGGTTACAAGGTAGCCAGGAAAGACCTAAAGAGAGAGCTCAGAAGAGGCGGGGGAGACATGAGAATTTGTTGGCGGATAGGATCAGAGTTAACCCTAAGGCTTTGTATAGGTTTTTAAAGAATAAAAGAATGACGAGAGTAAGATTAGGACCAATCAAGGATAGTAGTGGGAAGTTGTGTGTGGGGTCAGCAAAGATAGGGGAAGCACGAAATGAATATTTTTCGAAAGTATTCACTCTAGTAAACGACAGTGTTGTCGAGGAGAATACTGAGATACAGGCTACTAGACTAGGTGGGAGTGAGGATCACAAGGAAGAGGTATTAGAAATCCTGCAGAGTGTGAATATAGATAAGTCCCCTGGGCCAGATGGGACTCAGAGCTGAAAATGTGTTGCTGGAAAAGCGCAGCAGGTCAGGCAGCATCCAAGAAGCAGGAGAATCGACGTTTCGGGCATGAGCCCTCCGTCAGGGATCACAGATGGGATTCATCCTAGTATCCTCTGGAAAGCCAGGGAGGAGATTGCTGAGCCTTTGACATTGATCTTTAAATCGTCATTGTCTACAGGAATAGTACCAGAAGACGAGAGGATAGCAAATGTGGTTCCCCTGTTCAAGAAGGGGAGTAGAGACAACCCTGGTAATTATAGACCAGTGAGCCTTACTTCAGTTGTTGGTAAAGTGCTGGAAAAGGTTATAAGAGATAGGATTTATAATCATCTAGAAAAGAATAATTTGATTAGGGACAGTCAGCACGGTTTTGTGAAGGGCAGGTCGTGCCTCAAAAGCCTTATTGAGTTCTGTGAGAAGGTGACCAAACAGGTAGATGAGAGTAAACCGGTTGATGTGGTGTATATGGATTTCAGCAAGGCATTCGATAAGGCTCCCCACCGTAGGCTATTGTACAAAATGCGGAGGAATGGGATTGTGGGAGATACAGCAGTTTGGATCAGTAATTGGCTTGCTGAAAGAAGACAGAGGGTGGTGGTTGATGGGAAATATTAATCCTGGAGTCCAGTTACTAGTGGTGTACCGCAAGAGTCGGTGTTGGGTGCACTGATGTTCGTCATTTTATAACCGACCTGGATGAGAGTGTAGAAGGGAGGGTTAGTAAAATTTGCAGATGACACTAAGGTCGGTGGAGTTGTGGATCCTGGCAAAGGATGTTGTAGGTTACAGAGAGACATAGATAAGCTGCAGAGCTTGGCTGACAGGTGGCAAATGGAGTTTAATGCGGACAAGTGTGAGATGATTCACTTTGGTTGGAGTAACCGGAATGCAAAGTAATGGGCTAATGGTAAGATTCTTGGTAGTGTAGATGAGAAGAGAGATCTCGGTGTCCAGGGACACAGATCCTTGAAAGTTGCCACCCAGGTTGACAGGGTCGTTAAGAAGGCATACAGTGTTTTAGCTTTTATTAATAGAGGGATCGAGTTCCGGAACCAGGAGGTTATGCTGCAGCTGTACAAAGCTCTGGTACAGCCGCACTTGGAGTATTGTGTACAGTTCTGGTCACCACATTATAAGAAGGATGTGGAAGCTTTGTAAAGGGTGCAGAGGAGATTTACGAGGATGTTGCCTGGTATGGAGGGGAGGTCTTACGAGGAAAGGCTGAGGGACTTGAGGCTGTTTTAGTTGGAGAAGAAGGTTGAGAGGTGACTTAATAGAGACATATAAGATAACCAGAGGTTAGATAGTGTGAACAGGGAGAGCCTTTTTCCATGTATGGTGATGGTGAGCATGAGGGGGAATAGCTTTAAATTGAGGGGTGATAGATGTAGGATAGATGTCTGAGGTAGTTCGTTCATTCAGGGAGTAGTAAGGGTATGGAATGCTTTGCCTGCAACGGTAGCAGATTCGCCAACTTTAAGTACATTTAAGTCGTCATTGGACAAGAATATGGACGTACATGGAATAGAGTAGGTTCGATGGGCTTCAAATTGGTTTGACTGGTCGGTGCAAAGTCGAGGGCGGAAAGGCCTGTACTGCGCTGTAATATTCTATTTTCTATATCCTTACTCCTCCAGAACAAATGTTGAAACATTAAAATTGGAGCCTGAAAAATAATTTGCATCTGTAATTCTGACATAAAAAGTGGGGACAGATAAAATCATACATAATACGACGAAGCTTTTTGAGATGGCAAACCTTACAACCATGGACTTTCTCCACTTCCCAATCTCTGGATCACGCTAATTGTCTCAATTGCGTTGTGTCTTTGTGTCGCAGGCTCCATTGGCTGTTAGAATGTGTTCGGCGGTCCCAGTATTTAGTCGGAAAATCGGTTTGAATGGGAGATACGACATTAAAATGCAATGAATCAAGACAAACACAGTCCATGTGAATGAATTACAACTTTTTTTTACTGCAAAACTTCAGAATGTTATATGCAAAATACAGAAAGCATTTTTGAGAGAGCTCAGCTTCAATAAATTGTTGTAATACATCGTGCCATTTTCTCAGTACAGAATTTTGTTTTCGGCCTCTGACAAGATATATTCATTGACTTATCCAATGTGAAGGCAACAATCATACAGGAAGAAGAATCTATGAGTGCACATATTAGTGCAATACAGACCAATGCGATTTGCAGGAAAATGAATGGGAAATAAATACCGGTAGTTATATTTAATACCTCAGTGGTAATGATGAGAGGGACATTTGTTACTGCCATGAAACGACACAACCAGCTATCCTTAGTAGCAACACACGCAGATGACAAGCAACATAAATTCGACTTTGACAACACTACTATTATAGGATAAGCAAAACAGAGAACAGCCAGGGAATTCCTAGAGGCATGGCACTTATCCACAGATTCAATCAATAAGCACATCGACCTGGACCCAATATACCGACCACTGTAACGGACAGCTGGAACTGACAACCGGAAGCGGCAGATTCAAACCACTACAAATGCCGGAGGAAAGATCACAGAAGCGCTTCACAGGAGGCTGCCAAGGACTGAGGATGTCACCTAGACAGGGAACGAAACGGCTGCAACACAAATTCCCAGCTCGGTTAACAGAACCACAAAAACGAGCACCCCCGCACAGAACCATGTTGCCTATCGCTGATTATCTCATTCCTTTCTAAATATAATTAGATCCTATCTCTCAGTACCCTCTCCAGCAACTTCCCTGCTACCGACGTCAGGCTCACTGGTATGTAGTTACCCGGAATATAGCTACTACCCTTTTTGTACAGGGGGAGAACATGAGCAAATTTCGAGTCCTTCGGCACCTCACCTGCGTTTAAGAATCAGCTTGAATTTCGGACAGATTTATCGAGGAGGCGACAGAGTCATGACAGAATTGGGGAGTAGATTTCATTGCAATAATACTTATAACTCAATTATACCATTAATCATTCATGTATCAGACTGCTTTCTGGCTAGTTCATGTAAGGTATAATCTACATCAATTATTTATTTTTCATTCGTGGGATGAGGGCATCGCTGGTATTGTCATCATTGTCAACCATTCCTAATTGCTCTTGTTGCGAGGTACCATCTTGAGACACTGCAATCTATTTGATGTAAGTTGATTCAGAATGCCATTACAAACGGGGTTTACATGATCCGGTGACATTGAAGGAAGCGTAAAATATCTGTAAGTCAGAATGTTAAGTGTTTTAGAAGAAACGTGCAGATACTCCTCATGTACTAATTGTCGTTGCTCTTGGTGATGCAAGTACTCATGATACATTGTAGCACAACACGTCAGCCAGCTTCTGAGTAGGAGGAGAATCGATGCTTCGGGCATAAACCCATCATCACTTTAAATGTAGAGATACCGAGGAAATTTGCAACAAAAAGGGAGGTGTGGTACTTACGCAAAGAAAGAAAGCAAACACAAAGGTGGACAAAACTCTCGACTTTGATCTCTAGCACCTGAAGTCCTCACTTTAGTCTTAGAGTCGTACAGTCATAGAGATGTATAGCACGGAAACAGACCCTTGGGTCCAATACGTCCATGCCGACGAGATATCCCAAACCAATCTAGTCCCACCTGCCAGCACCCGGTCCATATCGCTCCAAATCTTTCAATTCATTTACCCATACAAATACCTCTTACATTTTGTAATTGCACAAGCCTCTACCACCTCCTCTGGCAGTTCATTCCATACACGTACCACCCTCTAAGTGAAACCGTTACCCCTTAGGTCTCTTTTATGTCTTTCCACTCTCACCCTAAATCTCTGCCCTGTCGTTCTGGACTTCCCGACAACAGGGAAAAGACTTTGTCTATTTACCCTATCCATGCTCCCCATAATTTTGTCAACCTCTATAAGGTCATCCTTCCGCCTCCGATGTTCCAGGGAAAGCAGCCCTAGCCTGTTCAGCCTCACCCTGTAGCTCAAATCCTCCAAACTTGGCAACATCCTTGTCAATCTTTTATGAACCCTTTCAAATTTCTCAAAATCTTTCCGATAGAAAGGAGACCAGATTTGTACGCAGTATTCCAACAGTGGCCTAACCTCTGAAAGTTGCCACCCAGGTAAATAGTGCGGTGAGGAAGGCATATGGCGTACTGGCTTTTATTGGTAGAGGAATTGAGTTCCGGAGTCCTGAGGTCATGATGCAGTTGTATAAGACTCTGGTACGGCCGCATCTGGAATATTGTGTGCAGTTTTGGTCGCCATACTATAGGAAGGATGTGGAGGCATTGGAACGGGTGCAGAGGAGGTTTACCAGGATGTTGCCTGGTATGAAAGGAAAATCGTATGAGGAAAGACTGAGGCACTTGGGGCTGTTTTCACTAGAGAAAAGAAGGTTTAGGGGTGACTTGATTGAGGTGTACAAGATGATTAGGGGGTTAGATAGGGTCGACAGTATGAACCTTTTCCCGCGTATTGAGTCGGGTATTACAAGGGGGCATAGCTTTAAATTAAGGGGGGGTAGATATAGGACTGATGTTAGGGGTAGGTTCTTCACTCAGCGAGTCGTTAGTTCATGGAATGCCCTGCCAGTAACAGTGGTGGACTCTCCCTCTTTATGGGCATTTAAGAGGGCATTGGATAGGTATATGGAGGATAGTGGGTTAGTGTAGTTTAGGTGGGCTTGGATCGGCGCAACATCGAGGGCCCAAGGGCCTGTACTGCGCTGTATTCTTCTATGTTCTATGTTCTATGTTCAATGTCCTGTACAGCCGCTAAATGACCTCCCAACTTCTGTACTCAATACTCTGACTAATAAAGAAAAGCATACCAAACGCCTTGTTCACTATCCCATCTACCTGCGACTACACTTTCAAGGAGCTATGAACCTGCACTCCAAGGTCTCTTTGTTGAACAACACGCCCTAAGTGTATACGTCCTGCCAAGATTTGCTTTCCCAAAATGCAGCACATCACATTTATCTGAATTAAACTCCATCTGCCACTTCTCACCCCATTGGCCCATCTGGTCAAGATCCTGTTGTAATCTGAGGTAACCCTCTTTGCTGTCCACTACACCTCCGACTTTGGTGTCGTCTGCAAACTTACTAACTGTCCCTCTTGTGCTTGCATCCAAATCATTTCTGTCAATGATAAAAAGTTGAAGACCCAGCACTGACCCTTGTGGTCTCCACTGGTCACAGGCCTCCAGTCTGAAAAACAACCCTCCACCACCACCCTCTGTCTTCTACTTTTGAGCCAGTTCTGTATCTAATTAGCCAGTTATCCATGTGTTCCGTGAGATCGAACCTTGCTAACCAGCCTTGTTAACCTATGGAGAGTATCTTGCAAATGGTGAGTGCGGATTTTGTAGAGCAATAGTTGCAGCAGGTGTGGATGTTTCTGGAGCTCGTGCCAATCATTTTGACTGCATGGTCCTGGATTGTCTCAAGCTTCTTGAGCATAATTGAAGCTTCAGTTGGCAAGTGGAGAGCATTCCATCACACATCTGATGTGTTTCGTACATTTAATGATCATATTTTGGGGATTTATGACTTGGTGGTGGTGAACATATTTTGGTGAGTCAGGAGGTGAGAGTTTCCCTGCAATATTCCTAGCCCCACTCCTACCCTTCTAACCAAGGTATTTATCTTGCCAGGTCCGTTCTGTGGAGTATACGACAAGTGAAGTCTTACTGCAAATTAAAAAGTTCTGGTGAGCCCATATCTGAAGCACCTTGAGCAGTTTTGCTCATTTATTTAACAGAAGATGTTATTCCATCAGACGGATTTCAGAGAAGTTTCACTTGGATGATTCCTAGAAGAGTTGACTTATGAGCAAGTGTCAAACAGATTGGGATCTGACTCATTGGAATTCAGCATAATGAGGGATGATCTTGCTGAAACATGTAGGATTCTTAAGTCGCCCGACAGGATCAATGATCAGAGGATGTTTCCGTCAAGAGTGAATCTAAGATCGAAGGGTGCATACTCAGGATTCAGGAGGGCAATTTAAGACTGAGATAAGAAGGAATTCGAGTGGCATAGTGCGTCAGTTGTTAGGATTGCTACCTCAAGGTGCCAGAAACCCGGTTTCATTTCCGACCTTGGGTGACTGTCTGTCTGCAGTTTACACATTCTCCCTGTGTTTATGTGGGTTTATTCTGGGTGCTCTCGTTTCCTCCCACAGTTCAAAGACGTGCAGGTTAGGTGGATTGGACATATTAAATTGCCTGTTGTGTCCAGGGATGTGTGGGCTACTTGGATCAGCCATATAAAATGCAGGGTTAGAATATAGGGTAGCAAGAGACTGAGTGGGAAACTCTTTGGAGTGGTGGACATGGACTCGATGGGCCGAATGGCCTGCTTCTATACTGTAGATACTTTATGATCCTATGAATTTTTCAACAGGGCTGTGAGTCGTCAGAAATGTTTGCCACAGAGTACTGTGGACAAAGTCATTGGGTATCATTATTTTTGAGATAGATCTACCCTTTATCATAGAACATAGAACATAGAACAGTACAGCACAGAACAGACCTTTCAGCCCACGATGTTATGCCGACCATTGATCCTCATGTATGCACCTTCAAATTTCTGTTACCATATGCATGTCCAGTAGTCTCTTAAATGCCCCCAATGACCTTGCTTCCACAACTGCTGCTGGCAACGCATTCCATGCTCTCACAACTCTCTGTGAAAAGAACCCGCCTCTGACATCCCCTCTATATTTTCCACCAACCAGCTTAAAAGTATGACCCCTCGTGTTAGTCATTTCTGCCCTGGGAAATAGTCTCTGGATATCGACTCTATCTATGCCTCTCATTATCTTGTATACCTCAATTAAGTCCCCACTCCTCCTCCTTTTCTCCAATGAAAAACGTCCGAGCTCAGTCAACCTCTCTTCATAAGAAAAGCCCTCCAGTCCAGGCAGCATCCTGATAAACCTCCTCTGCATCCTTTCCAAAGCATCCACATCTTTCCTATAATAGGGAGACCAGAACTGGACGCAGTATTCTAAGTGCGGTCTAACCAAAGTTTTATAGATCTGCAACAAGATCTCACGCCTCGTAAACTCATTGATGATAGCCAAAACACCATATGCTTTCTTCACAACCCTGTCCACTTGGGTGGCCATCTATGTACCTGCACACCAAGATCCGTCTGTTCCTTCACACTAGCAAGAATCCTATCCTTTATCCTGTACTCAACTTTTAAATTCAACCTTCCAAAATGCATCTTCGCATTTTTCCAGGTTGAACTCCATCTGCCACCTCTCAGCCCAGCTCCGCATCCTGTCAATGTCCCGCTACAGCCTATAACAGCTCTCTATACTGTGAACGACACCTCCAAAACTTTGTGGGCGGCACGGTGGCACAGTGGTTAGCACTGCTGCCTCACAGCGCCTGAGACCTGGGTTCAATTCCTGCCTCAGGCGACTGACTGTGTGGAGTTTGCACGTTCTCCCCGTGTCTGCGTGGGTTTCCTCCAGGTGCTCCGGTTTCCTCCCACAGTCCAAAGATGTGCAGGGTTAGGTGACTTGGCCATACTAAATTGCCCGTAGTGTTAGGTAGGGGTAAATGTAGGGGTATCGGTGGGTTTCGCTTCGGCGGGTCGGTGTGGACTTGTTGGGCCGAAGGGCCTGTTTCCACACTGTAATGTAATCTAATCTAATCTAATCTAATCTAATCAACCATTGTGTCGTCTGCAAACTTGCTGACCCGTTCTTCAATCCTCTCATCCAAGTCATTAATAAAAATTACAAACAGTAGAAGCCCAAGGACAGAGCCCTGTGGAACACCACTCACCACTGACTTCCAGGCAGAATATGTTCCTTCTACTACCACTCGCTGTCTTCTGTTGGCCAGCCAATTCTGTATCCAGGCAGCTAGGTTCCCCTATATCCCATTCCTCCTGACCTTCTGAATGAGCCTACCATGGGGAACATTATCAAATGCCTTGCTGAAGTTCATAAACACCACATCCACAGCTCAACCCTCATCAATTTTTCTAGTCACATTCTCAAAGAACTCGATAAGGTTTTTGAGGCATGACCTGCCCCTCAGAAGGAGAATCCATGGTTAAGGGGGAAGGTTAGGAAAGTCGACATGTGGGATGTGCACCCATGATCCTTTTGAATGATGGAGCAGGCTTCGGGGCCTACGGGACACCACCTGCTTCCATCTGTAATGGTATTATGTCTTCTTGTCTGTAGCACACAATGCGAACTTATCTCATTTGCTGTTCGTGAACTTTTCCTCTGCCTTTGGGTAGAGTACTGGATATCGTTTACATGGATTTTAGGAAGGCTTTGGACAATGCTCCTCATGGTATGCTCGTCGAGAAGATTAGAATGCACGGTATCCACAGAGACATGCCCTATTTGGTTCAGGATGAGTTTGCTCAGAGTTGTGGAAGGTGTGTTTGTTTTCTGCACTAAGTTAACAAAAAACACTTCTCCCCTTATTCCTTGTGTATCCCTCTATCCCCTCCCTATTCATGTAACCATCAAGATGTTTCTTAAATGTTGCAAATTTGCCTCATCCCACCACACCTTCTGGCAGTGAGTTCCAGGCTGCTACCACACCCTGCGTAAAATATTTCCTTCACACATCTTCCTTACATTTTCCCCTATTCAACTTGAACTTGTGACCCCGTGCAACTACGACTCCAGGATCAAGCCTCTGACGATCCATTCTATCCATGAGTCTCATAAAATTGTCGACCGCTATCAAGTCTCATCTCTGCCACCATCTTTCCAGTGAAAACGATCCTAATCTTTTCCAACTTACTCGTAAATAGTCATGATCTATCATCGTGGAGCAGCATCGAAGCGATGAAAGACTTATTATGTTCGTCTGAAGTTATGTTGTACAAATTTCGACCAACTCCCTCTTTTGACCTACTCTGCTGCACCAAACTAAAACAAATCTCACCACCAACCATTGCAATGCAACATTAAGGCTGCTTCTCCAGGATTAATATATTCATGTTAAGGCTCTATTCATCACAGGCACTGAAGGTACCTTACATTTACCTCAGCGACCAGAAGAAAAAGGGTGTAGCAACATCCATGCATTTTCTTTCCTTTGTGCTTCAAATGCTTGAAACTGATCTCAGTCACGAGACTGATCGGCTGTGAAGAGACTTATAACAATGAACTCTTCTCTGTGAAACTCACCACAGGATTAAATCAATTTTCTGAAGGTGATCAGATTAAGTCCAGACTTAATGAAAAGCTCTGCATTGTTGCAAACAAATAAAATAGACGTACTTTGAATGGTCTGCTAAAAAGACATGCAATAATGTGCAGAAGGCTTTGATTTCACGTTTTCATGAAGATTCATATCTCTCGTGGAAATATCCAGCTCATGTAAAGCTCTCATCAAGCAATCTGCATATCTATTGGGATATGTGAGACTCTGCTTATGGAAATTCACTTGTTAGTAACTTAGAATGCATGCTGATGTTCAGAATACCAATAATTCATTCCAATGTTTTTAAACTCACCCTGACGATAAAAACAGCAATATTTATTATGAACAGATTGAATTATTGCTGAAGCTCTTTGCATTACTTTATTTAAATAATTTCAAGGGATGCAACAATATATTTTGTAACTCTTCTCTAAATTTTCTTTGCGTCACCACATAAATAAATGTGTTTGTGCAGCAACTCAACAACTGAAGCATGTTTGCAATTTCTCGCAATATAAATTTGGGGTCATTGAAGCTGCTAATGTTGTTATTATTTGTAAAGCGGTCATAGAAGAATTGAGCCACATACGTCATCCATAAGAGCATGAAGCTACCTGAAATAGTGAAAAGTAACACAATAGACTTTCTCCGACTCTCCATCTCTGGATCACTGTGACCATCTTTATCCTCTTGTGCCCGGAGTCGTTTGCGGGCTCTACTAGACATTAATATATGCTTGACTGTCAGAACATTCAGTGAAAGAATCAAGAAAAACGACAGGCAAGGGGTGAAAATACGATCAGACCAATCAAATACCGTCCACAAAAGTGAAGTATAGCGGATATCTTTCAGTTTGCAATACCAAGGGATATTATTAATAACATAGATGGGCTCATGAATAAAATACCATGGAACACTTTTCAAACATCCTAGTGCAGACACTATTCCAATAATCACAACTGTAGTTTTATCGGTGAAATACTTTCTTTTCAGCTTCTGGATACAAATGGCCAGAAATCGATCAAATGTGAAAGCAACAGTTAACCATACAGAGCTGTCTCTTGAAGCATGAATAAAGGCAATGTTGAGACTACACACATGCGTAATATACAGAAAACTTCCTGGAAAGTATATACCAGGAATACGGTTTATTATTACTGCAGTAATAATGACGAGGAGATCAGTCACGGCCATGGAGATGAGATATTGGGTAATACATTGGGAAAGACCACAATGTCTTCGGGACAAGATCACAATAGCCACTACGTTAACTGCAAGAAACATAGAGAGGTAAGTTGTAGAATGTGTCAACAGAAGTAATATATTGATGGTGATTCTATCACGTTCTAATCTGTAGTGTTTGAACTGACACGAGTTAAATTAGTGCAAAACTCTCAGTTGGACAAACAATTTAAATGATTAGCCAACAAATACCTTTCAATAAATCGGAATTTTGAATGTGCAAACTATGTGATTTTTATAATTACATTGTAAAACGTAGACAAAACTGCAATGTATTCAACTTGAAAGCTAAAGAAAACAAAACGAAAAGAGTACAAAGGAAAATGTCACAAATTAAACAAAGTCCAAAATAAGTTAAGAATAATTATTGCAGTTCATGGAATACATTGAGGAGTATTACTATCAGTGTAAACTTGAGCGTCTTAGGAAAAAGAAATGACAAGTTCTTCACGTTTACAGACACATAGACCAGCCTGTTGCAGTAGGCCACCATAGACTAGTATGGTTCCACAAACTGCAGAGAGTGAGATTTACTCTTGGCCTGGAATGTTATCATGAGGTCTGAAAAGAACAATTATAAAACCCATGAAGAATTGCAGACGTTAGGCAACGCAATTATTAATTTCCTCCATGTTATGCAACCTGTACATTGATTATCAACATCTCATGTATGAAGCAATAATATAGTTTTTCCTTGAAAATAAATGTTCAATCGAATGTCTTGATCAGGCGTTTGATGTTGCAAGTGATATTTGAGTTCAGAGTTACAATTTGGAACAACAAGAACATAGAACTGCGTAAAGATTAGAAAACTGGGCAAAGAGGGTTTCAACTGATGACAACGATTGTACTATCATTTTTAAAGAAGTCAACTTCATAAATGCACGTCTATTGTTCAACTAAGCGAAGGGGTTCAATGCGTAATTTTGTGAAAAACAGACTCAAATTAAAATATTCATCGAATCCATTACAGAGGGAATGATAGCATGAGTGAACAACAGCGATTCAGACTTTTCGTTAATGGATGATTTATGTTTCATGATATTGCAGCAGTCAAAATAATTAAATCGTGCCATTTATGATTTGAGTCATCTGGTAAATTATGAAATCTTCAACAGATCACTTTGTCTTTACATTGCACTCAATTATCGACCGAAAGACTTCGCAGTGTTTTTCTTTTTTCAGTACTAATGAAAAAATAGCAAAACAAAAACGGTCATGCTAGACCTCCCCCGAACTAACTTGATCAATTAAGATGAGGAGGTGCTAGTGTTGGACTGGGGGGGCGGGGACAAAGTTAAAACAAAAATACAGCAACAGGTTATAGTCCAACAGGTTTATTTCGACGTACTAGATTTCAGTACCTTCGTCAGGTAGCTAGTGGGCCAGGATCATAATACACGGAATTTATGTATCAGTTGCTTGGCAGTATGATCATTTGCTATAAATTCTATGTCTTCTGATCCTGCCCCATTAGCTACCTGACGAAGGAGCAGGTAGCTTCTAAATAAACCGGTTGGACTATAACTTGGGGTTGTTCAATTAAAACAAGGTTGTATTATATTTATCTCCTAGTTTTCATGTTCCTTACAACACCTGTCGAACAGAAATACATCAAAGCGATTGTTGTCATTTTTAGTTGACACCAAGCCTGTTATTTTTTGCATGGGGTGTAATCTGAGAAATAGGGCCTGACAGTTCAGGATAGATATGAGGACACACTTCTACAGACAAAAGGTCGTAATGATTTGGAACTCTCTTCCAATAATGGTAAATGTTAATTGATGAGAGATCAATTGTTCATTTTAATGCTGAGGTAGTTCCATTTCAGTATAACAAAGTTAGTTAAGGATCTGAGTCTAACGCAGCTATACTTTATTCAGGCACAGATCAGCCATGATTTCACTGAATGATAGAATAACGTAATGGGGTTGAAATGGCTTACTCCTGTTCCTATGTTCCCGTATTTGGAATTTACCCACATATTACAAATCGTATCTTAAGAAGAAAAAGTCAAGATGGCCAAACTTGAATTATTTGTTTATGCTGCACTATTCTCGCTCGGTCAACAGTAGACAATCTAATCTCATGCAACTTAACACATTTTTTCATCATCTCCTTCCCCTCTTCACAAATCACGTTCCTTGTTGACACGTTACTGTGACATCATTTCAGGGTGAGGTGAGCGAGTAAGTAACCAGAAACATCTTGTGTGGCAGTGGGATGAATCTGCACTCTCACATTGTGCCAGTGGATCTAACCGATCCCCATTGATAAAAGCATTTTGTAATCATTTTTACTCTGCAATACTAATTGCATTCATCTAATCTTTCCTGAACACATAAGATCTGTTGTTATTGCACTAAATAATCCTCTGTAAATGACATCCGCATTTCTTGCCCTGACGCTCAACTTCCCTTTCCAGCCAGCACTTTGTCATGTATGTTAGCCAGGCCAAAAAACATCTCAAACAGAAACGTGACATGAAAAACTGTAAGAAACGGAGCAGTAAATATCATTAATTTGTTGCATCAAAATACCTGGAACAGCGATAGCTGCAAGTGCAGTGTAGTAAATGGCATATGCCAAACCTGTTGGTGGGGCATGCATATTCAATAAACAACTCAGAGCGGCCAGCGTCGTCTCATTCGGTCTTCATTTGAGGTGCAAAGAATCTGTTATTATAGCTGACGTTAAATCCCATGAGGGAAAGTTAGAGAATATCCTAATTGGTATCAGGTTACAATAACTGAACAAACACAGGCAGTGATGTCACCATTTACATTAACTACTGTGATTGAATAAAGAAATGAGTTTCTTGCCTTTAAACTTTGATATAATACAGTAAATAGGATCACCACCTCACCACGTTTAAACATAAACATTTAAGAAACAGGAAAAGAAATGAAAAAAATAACGAAACTTCTGTTTTCAGTCCCACTTAATATGACTAACTCTTAAATTCACCCTGAACTGAATGTGCTATGCAGTCAGATATATCAAAGAAACAGAAATGAACAGAGTCAGTAAAGTCACTGCAGCACTGGTACCCTTATTTGCAAAATCACTGGCAGAAATGGCACGAGGCAACAAACGACATCAGTTAATCGTCAGATCTGCTCTCACATACCTCCACATTCCTTATAATCTTAGGAAATTGCAAAATAACTAATATGCACAGAAATTGCATTATTAAAATGTCGAAATATTTCGAAGCAGTTTATTTTTATTTTCCCGATGTGTTACTTCAGTTTATTTAAAAATGCAGTTTCTGACATAGAATCTTTAATGCGTTTATAGAATGCACAATCAAGCACTTCCTCTCAACACTTCACATACATCACCTTACAAACAAACCTAGAAAAAGAATCGTAGATTATCTTGAAGTGTGCAATGTATGCTGTTCGTACTTTTAAACCTATGGAACTTTAAAGATTTTTGATGTTTGCACAATTTGAAAAGTAAAAACATATGTTTTGCGTTCAGATAAAAACTCATCGGTCATAGCTTACCATACTGATATGGTATGAAAATATCTGTACAATATTTGAAATTACTATTGCTCTGTACTTGAATTCAAGTAGAGTTAATGCGGTTTGATTACCGAAGCGAAGGTAGGTCAATCATCAAAACATTTCGTGAATAAAACTGGTGTGTAGTCATTAGATTCTGTTAAGTTTCTATCTTCTAGTTTCCTTTCTCTTCAGCAATTATATTCACCTCTTTCTGCTGTTGAGTTGCAGGTTGTCCTCTGGCAGAATGTTCTTTATCATCTTTCGGAGCTCCTCTGTTCTTCTGTTGATCGTTCTTCAATTCTTCCACCATCAGCTGTACCTCCTCTGCCACCAATGGTCAGTGATTCAGCAGCTGAACCTCTTCTTCCTTGGTCAGTCTTTGCGGAAGCATAGCTCGAATACACGTGATTATAATTTCTGTGGTCTGATGTAAGTATGGTGTTTTGGAAAATACTTTTAAGTCTCATCTAATATTGTGTTGACGTTTTGCTGACCAACACTATTCTTTTTACTTTCACTTTATTTCCGTTGCTGTTTAAAATCATTCAGAAAATTAAAGACTTCATTATTAGTCAGCATTGCAGTAGCTGCATCATTTACCTCCATTCTGTCTTCGCTCTCTGGCCCTAAGAGTCGCTCTGGCCTATAGAGGACAATTGAAATGCAATGACATTTGGAATATAGACAATGAGACACAAAGCAATGCTAACCTCTAAAAAAAATCCAAAGTAATCACCGTGCATTCATTGAGTTACATTCCAAGATGCAACAAATCAGCACCTTACTTATTATCAATAACCATGAGGATTGTTGGAGCATTCAGGGATATTAGGGAAAATTAAATATCAGTAAATACAAGCGGAATGAGCTAAATCCGTCTCTACAGAGTATTTCTACCTCTTTCATTGCACTTATTTAACCTGCTGATTGTTCCCTCCATAAAGGGGAAACCTTTCTTCCTGCACACCATATCTATGCCCCTCACAATTTTATATAACACATTAATGCTTCCTATCAGTCTCTCCTACTCTAAGGAAAATAACCGCAGTCAATTCTCGTTTCTTTGTCAAATTATTCTCCACAAACGGAAGAAAATCTTAATGCAATTAAAATTTAGCAATGCGAGAAGTTATTACGAAATGATGTCCATCATCATAAGGAAAGAAAATTCAGTGGAAAGAGCTTTAGGGTTGTTTTGGGGTAATCCGGAGGTTGTCGATGTCTGGTAGGCATGGACCAGGAAGGTACTTGAGCCAAGAAAGCTCATAACCTTTAAAAAGGTAATTGGATGAGCATTTAAAGTGTCACAACAATCACGTCTATGGACATGGTACTGGAGACTGGGGTTAGTGCAGTTTTGTGCATTTCCTTTGATGGTACTGTCTTGATTGGCTGAAGGGCTTCTTCTGTATTGTGTGATTCTATAATTCTATGTCGCTACGATTTCAAGATTCGTAGTTCGGACTCTGTACATCTCAGTATTTCTTGCTCAATCTGATTGATTCAGAAATTTCATTCATTTTTGCATTTGTTAACTCCACGGAGGCACATCCGACCCGAGTGGACTGAAGCCGATTCAATCAACATTGCCTGAAAAGTATATGGTAGACTTTGCAGGCGCAAAACGCATTTTGATGGCAGTGCCAGCTCCTTTTACTGTCAAAGACAAAAATCTGGGCATTGCAATCGATCAGGATTTACTTAGTGCATGGTGGAAAATAACATGATGCGAAAGTTAAAATCACACAACACCAGGTCATAGTACAACAGATTTAATTGAAAGCACTTGCATAATTTAACCACCTGATGAAGGAACAGCGCTACGAAAGCTAGTGCTTCCAATTAAACCTGTTGTTCTGGTGTTGTGTGATTTTTAACTTTGTACACCCCAGTCCAACACTAGCATCGCCAAATAATGGTTGCAGTATATAGTTGATGTGATATGTTTCCTTTTGAGAAAACGTTCTACTTAACCCAATGTTTCGCCTTTACTTTGAACATCAACATCATGCCAAACTGCGTTCAGTGTCTGCTGTCTACTAATGAAACAACTATTCATCTCTGTCTGGGAAGCCAGGATCTCATGTCTGGCGTCGTGTTTCCCGTCAGTTTTCGAAGTTTTGGTGGATAGACTCTCCATATTTTTAGTTCCTACAGTTCCATCGGAAAGCATTTTATTCGAATGGCAATTGTTATCCTGTTTACGTTGCATGGACTAGATGCTAACGCATTAATTCTCACAGCTACTTAGGAATGTAATACCGCAGAGCTTGCCTCTGAGTATGACAGTTTTATTGACAGAGCGAAACATTGAGGAATATGCATTGTCAACTGACCTGTACCCTGTATAACTGATTTTTAAATTATTATTAAGATCTAACGCACAAGCCAAAACGGGTGTTTGACGTTCGCATGCTTAAGCTTAACAGATGCAAACAGCAGTCCATAGTAAGACCGTACTTTGCTGACCAAATTACTCACCATGTTTATGAGTTGTATCTGAATATTGTAACTTCCAGAGACACACGGGCAATTGCAGAGACTTTTGTCATCTCTGATCACACGATTAGAAAACTGCTTATCCTTTGAATCTATTTCTGCCCCCCAACCCCCATCCGAAATTTTACTGGTCAGAACTTACGATAATCACGATACGTTTTCCTCAATCTCACATTCATCTCTCCTTCGTCCCATGTTGCAATATTTAACTACAGAAAAAAATCTTCAAAATAAACATAGAGACTCTAAACATGCATAGACCATTCAACACATTGACTTGAACTCGCATATGCCCAGAAAGTATCAGCTCCACTCATGATATGACGAATACATGTTGTTTTACAATCAATTCAGGGCAGAACGAAAGTGAAGTTAACAATAGACAATGAAACGATCTCGACGAAATTCATTCGTAAATTGTCAAAGAATTTGAACTAGTTTTCCCAAAATTGCAGCTGTCTATTCAATTATATCCTGCTGTAGTAATGTGAAAACATTGTGAAAAGTAGAATCTAGAATTGAAATTTGCATTTGTTACCACACGGGGTTAGCCCATCTGCTCATTTAAACCAAACACACGGAAAAGTTCATTTTGCCTCGTAATCTAGTAAAGTATGAGTGACAGAGAACTACCCAGATTCCAGTATTTAAAGAAAAAAAATGGCAATTTATTCTTTAACTTCAAAAGAAAATTTTAAGGAACAACTATCTACCACTGTAAGCCTCATTTGCCTTAACGATTTATCTACCTCCCACTCCATAACAATATACAGATCCAATAAAGCCCATATAAAATTGACATCAATTTTCAAAACCAGTTGTTGTCTTCATGTATCGAACGTCCTCTGTCTGTTGATTTCCCCAGGGTCGAACTCGTTCTTCTGCAGCAAAGATATTTTGTATGAAATCGGTATATTTTGGAGTGTCCATCTGCAGGCAACCTATCGATGGCAGTAGATGTTCTTTATCTCCAGCTAACTATTGAAAATACCTGCTTTTTGTACATCAAAACATCAGATCGTCTCTTAGGTTTGATGTTGGCAAAATAGTAACATTCAAATTCGATTGGGTTTTAGTATCTTGGGGCATAATTTAAACTAATTGGTTGAATTCGATGGTTGTGAAAACAACTCATTATCTGAGTAACAGCTCAAATGTTACGCCTTCACATCCAGTATACTCTGTCCCTGCATTCAGTCACATGACAGGTGCTTGCCAACTTTTCGACTTTCATTCTCTCTTAAAGGTACAGGACATCCCTTTATCTTCACAGCACACTGCATCAGATCCTTGCATATTGACTGGTGTACAGAGTAGTGATAAATGACTCCCTTTCGGAATGGCATGCAGTGACCAGTGGGGTACCCTAGGGATCAGTGCTGGGACCCTGCTTTTTACAAATTATACTCATGATATAGAAGATGGTATTAATAGTAACATTTGCAAATTTGCTGATGATACAAAGTTGGGTGGCAGGGTGAAATATGAGGGGAATGTTAGGAGATTATAGGGTGACCGGGACAGGTTAGGTGAGTGGAGAGATGCATGGAAAATGCAGTTTAATGTGGATAAATGTATGGTTATCCACTTTGGTGGCAAGAACAGGAAGGCAGATTACTACCTAAATGGAGACAAGTTAGGTAAAGGGGCAGTACAAAGAGATCTGGGTGTTCTTATACACCAGTCAATGAAGGCAAGCATGCAGGTACAACAGGTAGTGAAGAAAGCTAATAGCATGCTAGCCTTCATAACAAGAGGGATTGAGTATAGAAGCAAAGAGGTTCTTCTGCAGCTGTACAGGGCCCTGGTGAGACCACACCTGGAATATTGTGTGAAGTTCTGATCTCCAAATTTGAGGAAAGACATTCTGGCTATTGAGGGAGTGCAGCGTACGTTCACGAGGTCAACTCCTGGAATGGCGGGACTATCTTATGTTGAAAGATTGGAGCAACTGGGCTTGTATGGCCTTGAGTTTAGAAGACTGAGAGGGGATCTGATTGAGACGTATAAGATTATTAAAGGATTGGACACTCTGGAGGCAGGAAGCATTTTTCGCTGATGGGTGGGTCCTGAACCAGAGGACAGAGCTTAAAAATAAGGGATAGACCATTTAGGACAGAGATGAGGAGAAACGTCTTCTCCCAGAGAGTGGTGGCTGTGTCGAATGCTCTGTCCCAGAAGGCAGTGGAGGCCCAGTCTCTGGATTCGTTTAAGAAAGAGTTGGATAGAGCTCTCAAGGATAGTGGAATCAAGGGTTATGTTGATAAGGCAGGAACAGGATACTGATTGAGGATGATTAGCCATGATCATAATGAATGGTGGTGCAGGCTCGAAGGGCAGAATGGCCTACTCCTGCATCTATTGTCTATTTTGTATATAAAAACACACAAAGGTATGAGGGGATTACTCGCCAAAGACTGCATTCAATGCCCATTCTTAATTAACTCTAGTTCTGCAGTTATATGTGAAGCTCATCTTAGTAGAAAGGAAAAGGCAGAGTTTTGCAACAAAAATGAATCAGATGATTTTTTTTCCTCCCTATTATTGATAATGGTTTTGTGGTCATCATTAAGCTTTTAATTCTAGATCTTTAACACTGAATTCAAGTTTCACCATCTGTTTTGGTAGGACAGTATTATTGTTCCCCCTTCAAAAATAAATACCAGGGTCTCACGATAAAATACTGAAGAGAAACAACAGGTCCTACAGAAATTCTAGAGCGAAATCACAGAAAAATGTTTGGACCCAGTGAACAGTTTTATTTTCACAATAAAAATTTGAATATTCTGAAAAATGGTCACTGGAACCAAAGTGTTAACACTGCTTTCTCTCCACAGTTGTTGCCGTCTCCATCAAATTGTGCTGCTGTTTCAGAATTCCAGCATGTGTTTTTTATTGTCCTCCAGCATCATAGTTTATTAATACTGACAGTATACCATTAAATCTCTTAAATTTTGCTGATTGCTTTTAAGTAAAACACGTAAATCTGAGGCAATAGTGGTTAGAATCTAATTATGGAACAAACGTCTGCAAATTATTAACTAAAATGTGTTTGAATCTACTACTTGCCTTTAGTTAGTATTCGTTAGTATTTTGGGCTTTTTTTCTCGAGTGAACATTGATTATAAAAGAAACTGCGATTAATCTTCCTATGATTGTAGGTTGTTAGGAATTGAAAACGACTGTGAAAAAATCTGATATTTGTGACTATTGCAAAGACAATCGAGAAGAAGAGCTCAATGTCAATGTGTGGCTCGAAATTCATTGAAGAAATGGTATAGAGGGACAAAAATCAGATTTTTCTAAATAGAGAAATGATGTGCATCAAACAGTTGTAGACTAGAATGTACAGGATAAACCCGATAAGTGGAGAGATCAGGAGAAAGTATGGGTTCAATCAGAAAAAGAGGGAAGAGACGTTCCAGAGGGACGTGGATAGCTCTCAGTTGTTCTAGCTTACATTTCACAACGCGGGAAAGGGAATGAAAGAAGGTAAAAGTGAAAGACGAAACATGAAAACAAACGATAGCTGGCGTCTGGGCAGAGGTCTTTGTATCCGTTTCCCTTATAAGTAAAGTCACAGAAAGTTAAAAATATACAATGTTTTTCCTTTGGTTAAGAAGTGAAATAGTTTCACGCCAGGAAACTATAGGTCTGTGAGCCTTGCATCCTTGGCCAGGTCATTATTAGAAAAGGACAGACTTTAATAATTTTTGGGAGCTAATGGTTACTCAAGTGTAGACAGCATGATGTCATGCCGAGGAGCTCTTGTCTCACAAAATGCATTGTTTTCTTTAACAAATAACTGAGCTTATTTGCCTGGCATAGTTGTTGTCTACATGAACTTTTGTTAAGTATTTGACAAGGGCATTCATGGTTAGCTATTCCAGAAGATTACTGCTAATAGAAACAATCCTAAATTAGCAAGCTTGATATATCATTAGATTGGTCATTGAGTCATTGAAATGTACAGCATGGAAACAGACCCTTCGGTCCAACCAGTCCATGCTGGCCAGATATATCAACAAAATCTAGTCCCACCTGCCAGTACACGGCCCATATACCTCCAAACCCTTCCTATTCATATACCCATCCAAATGCCTTTTAAATGTTGCGATTGTACCCAGCCTCCATCACTTCCACGGGCAGCTCATTCCATACACGTATCACCCTCTTTTTGAAAAGATTGCCCCTTAGGTCACTTTTATACCTTTCCCCTCTCACCCTAAACCTATGTTCTGGACTCCCCGACCCCAGAGAAAATACTTTGTCTAATTATCCTATGCATGCCCCTCATAATTTTGTAAACCTCTATTAGCTCACCCCTCAGTCTCCGATGCTCCAGGGAAAAAAAAACCCAACCTGTTCAGCCTCCCTGCAGAGCTCAAATACTCCAACCCTGGCAACATACTTGTAAATCATCCTTGTGTCGTTTCGTGACCAGCTATCCTTAGCAGCCATACACGCAGATGACAAGCAACATGAGTTCAACTGGGACAACACTTCTATTATAGGACAAGCCAAACAGAGAACAGCCAAGGAATTCCTAGAAGCATGGCACTCATCCACTGATTCTATCAACAAATACATCGACCTGGATCCAATATACCAGCCACTGCAGTGGACAGTTGGAACTGACAACCGGAAGCGGCAGAGACAAACCACTGTAAATGCCGGAGGAAACATCACAGAAGCTCTTCACAGGAGGCTCCCAAGCACTGAGGATGTCACCTAGACCAGGGAAGAAACGTCTGCAACACAAATTCCCAGCTTGGTGAACAGAACCACAACATCCTGTACAGCCGCAACATGACATCCCAACTCCTATCCTCAATATTCTGACCAATAACAGAAAGCATACCAAACGCCTTCTTCACTGACCTATCTACCTGCGATTCTACTTTCAAGGAGCTATGAATTTGCACTGAGAGGTCTCTTTGTTCACCAACACTTTCTAGGACCTTACCATTAAATGTATAAGGCCTGATAAGATTTGCTTTCTCAAAATGCAGCACCTCACATTTACCTGAATTAAACTCCATCTGCCACTTCTCGGCCCATTGGCCCATCTCATCAATATCCTGTTGTAATCTAAGGTAACGTTCTTTGCTGTCGACTACACCTCCAATTGTGGTGTCATCTGCAAACTTACTATCTATACTTCTTATGCTTGCATCCAAATCATTTAGATAAATGTCAAACAGTAGAGGACCCAGCACCGATATTTGTGGCACTCCACTGGTCACAGGCTTCCAGTCTGAAAAATAACCCTCCACCACCACTCTCTGTCTTCTACCTTTGAGCTCGTTCTGTATCCAAATAGCAAGATCTCCCTGTATTCCGTGAGATCTAACCTTGCTAACCACTCTCCCATGGGGAGCCTTGTCGAACGCCTTACTGAAGTCCATATAGATCACATCTACCGCTCTGCCCTCATCAATCCTCTTTGTTACTTCTTCAAAAAACTCAATAAAGTTTATGAGACATGACTTCCCACGCACAAAGCCATGTTGACTTCCCCAATCAGTCATTGCCTTTCCAAATACAAGTACATCCTTTCCATCAGGATTCTCTTCAACAACTTGCCCACCACCGATGTCAGGATCACTGGTCTATAGTTCCCTTACTACCCTTCTTAAAGAGTGGCACTACGTTGGCCAACATCCAGTATTCCATCATCTCACCTGTGACTATCGATGATACAAATATCTCAGCAAGAGGCCAAGCAATCAATTCCCTAGCTTCCCACAAGAGTTCCCGGGTACACCTGATCAGGTCCTTGTGATATATTCATCTTTATGAGTTTCAAGACATCCAGCACTTTCTCCACTGTAATATAGTCGCTTTGCAAGGTGTCACCATCTATTTCGCTAATTTCTATATCTTCCATATCCTTTTCAACAGTAAATACTGATGCGAAATCGATCGTTTCGTATCTCCCCCACTTTCTGCGGCTCCACACAAAGGCCACCTTGGTGATCTTTGAGGGGCCCTAGTTCTCCATAGTAACCCTTTTGTCCTTAATTTATTTGTTAAAATCCGTTGGAATCTCCTTAATTGTATGTGCCAAAGTTGTTTCTTGTCTCCTTTTTGCCCATCTGATTTCCCTCTTAAGTATACTCCTACTATCTTTATACTTTTCTAAGGATTCACTCGATCTATCCTGTCTATACCTTACATATGATTCCTTCGTTTTCTTAATCAAACCCTCAAACTCTTTAGTCATCTAGCATTCCCTATACCTACAAGCCTTTCCTTTCACCTTAACGGGAATATACTTTCTCTGGATTCTCGTTATCTCATTTCTGAAGGCTTTCCATTTTCCAGCTGTCCCTTTACCTGCAAACATCTGCGCCCAATCAGCTTTTGAAAGTTCTTGTCTCATACCGTCAAAATTGGCCTTTCTCCAATTTAGAACTTCAACTTTTAGATCTGGTCTATCCTTTTCCATTACTATTTTAAATCTAATGAAATTACTGTCACTGGCCCCAATGTGCTTCCCCACTGACACCTCAGTCACCTGCCCTGCCTTATTTCCCAAGAATAGGTCAAGTTTTGCACCTTCACTAGTCGGTATATCCACATACTGGATCAGAAAATTCTCTTGTACACACTTAACAAATTCCTCTCCATATAAACCCTTACCAATATGGCAGTCCCAGTCTATGTTTGGAAAGTTAAAATCCCCTACCATAACCACTCTATTATTCTTACACATAGCTGAGATTTCTTTACAAATTTGTTTCTCAATTTCCCTCTGACTAATTGGCGGTCTATCGTAGAGTCCCAATAAAGTGATCGTCCCTTTCTTATTTCTCAGTTCCACACAAATAACTTCCCTAGATGTATTTCTGTGAATATCCTCACTCAACACAGCTGTAATGCTATCCCTTATCAGAAACACAACTTCCCCATCTCTTTTGCCTCCCTTTCTATCCTTCCAGTAGCATTTGTATCTTGGAACATTAAGCTGCCAGTCCTGCCCATCCCTGAGCCATGTCTCTGTAACTGCTATAATAGCCCACTCCCATGTTCCTAACCGTGCCCTGAGTTCATCTGCCGTCCCTGTTAGGCCTCTTGTATTGAAATAAATGCAGTTTAATTTATTAGTCATACATTGTCCCTACCTGCCCTGACTGTTTGACTCGCTTCTGTTCTCAACTGTACCAGTCACAGATTGATCTCTTTCCTCACTATCTCCCTGGGTCCCACCCCCACCTTACTAGTTTAATTCCTCCCGAGCAGTTCTAGCAAATTTTCCTGCCAGTATATTAATCCCCTTCCAATTTATGTGTAAACCGTACTTCTTGTACAGGTTACGATATCCCAAAGGAGATTACCACATTCCAAAAATGTGAATCCTTCTCCCATAAGCCAGCTCCTCAGCCATGCATTCATCTGCTCTATCTTTCTATTCCTGCCCTCACTAACTCGTAGCCCCGGGAATAATCCAGATAACACTACACTCAGGGAACTCCTTTTTAAATTTCTGCTTAACTCTCTGTAATCTCCCTTCGGAATCGCAACCTTTTCCCTTCCTATGTCGTTGGTTCCAATGTGGACAGTGACCTCTTGCTGGCCCCTCTCCCCCTTGAGAACATTCTGCACCCTCTCTGAGACATTCTAGATCCTGACGTTCTGATTTTTCGCTGCTGGCCACAGAAACGTCGGTCTGTACCTCGGACTGGAGAGTCCCCGAGCACAATTGATCTATTGGAACCCGATGTACCCCTCGTTGCATTTTTAGAACCAGCCTCAATACCAGAAACTTGGCTGTTAGTGCTGCGTTCCCCAGAGAATCCATCACCCCCTACATTTTCCAAAACAGCATACTTATTTGAAATGGGTATAGCCACAGAAGGCTCCTGCACTAGCTGCCTACCTCTCTTACCTTTCCTGGAGTTAACCCATCTATGTGACTGTATCTGAGACATTCCCCTTTTCCTATATCTTCCATCCATCAAATACTGTTGCTGTTGAAAATTCCTCGTTGCTTCTAACGGTCTCTCCAACCGATTCATTTGTTCTGATAATATTCGCAACCAGCAGCATTTATTGCAGATATAATCCGCAGTAACCCTTAAACTCTCTTTAATCTCCCACATCTGACAAGAAGCGAATATCACTCTACTAAAGGCCATTTTTGCTCCTTCCCAATCTAGAGACACAGAAAATATTCCAGTCTTATTCGTTTACAAAACACTGTCCCAGGTTAACTTAATAGTTATGGCTTATATTTTAAGTTTAATCAAGAGAAATATCTCAAAAAACATATAATCAAGAAAGAAGCCACTCAGCTCACTAATGCAGAATTTCTGTAGGTCGCACTTAAAAGCAATACACTTATTTGTTTCCCTGCTGTGAAATTCATCGAAGCAGTTCCTCCAAGATCAATTGTGAATTTCCCTGTCTGTTAATTTTCCCAGACGGACTCCGATGTCCAGCAATAAATGAATTCAAACAGCGTAGTGATTGGGCACAGAGTGTACTTGTAAAGTGTGACTTCCTAACTGTAGTTCTGTGATCAATGATTTTAAAATGTAGATGATCTGATTAGTAAGTTTGAAGACCATGAAAAATTGGTGAGTCATGGATAGTGCGGAAGCGTATCAAAGGATACACCAGGTGATATTTATCACATGAGAATATCGGCAGAGAAATTGCAAATGGAGTTTCATCTGAACAAATGTGACGAGATGCATTTTAGAAGTAAAAGCAAGAGGCAAGTATACAATGTGTGGAAGCATTCTTATCAGCATTCATATGCTAAGGGATCTTGGCCTCTACGGGCACATCTCCCTAAAAGTTGGAACACGTGTGAAAAGGATAGCAATGAAGGTGTGTAGTATGCCAGCTTTCAGTCGGTGAATGAGTACAAAACGTAAATGGCATGAATGATAAGTCTGCTGATGATGCTAAAATGGGCCGTACCGTGGACGCTGAGTAAATGTATCAGAAAATGCCTGAAGACCTTAATCAGCTGGGGAAGTCAGTCGAGAAATGGCAAATGGATATTAATATAAATAAATGCGAGATCTTATATTTCGGAAAGTCAATTCAAGATTGGAGTTTCATGGGGAATGTAGCGCTTTACGGGGTGATGTGTAACAGAGGGATCTAGAAGTTCAAGTTCACAGTTCTTTAAAAGTTGCTTCACAGATAGACTGAGCAGTGAAAAGGGATTTTGACACACTGTCGGTTATCAGTCAGCGCATTGACTACAGAAGTTGGGAAGTTTTGTTGCAGTTATACAGAACATTGGTGAGAAAATACTTGGAGCATTGTGTTTAGGCGTGATCAACTTGTTATTCAACTGGGAAGAATGCAGAACAAATTTACAGGGATTTTACTTGGACTCAATGACCTGAGTTATAGCGAAAAGTTGGACAAGCGAGGGGTTTTTTCCTCCAAGAAAACAGTTCAAGTTATCCAGAAATCTAAAACCCTCCTGTTTGCACAACCCTTGAGACAATTATCTGTTCTACTTTACCATTTCTGAACTCACTAGCATGTAACGTGGGAAGTAATCCAGTAATTACAAACATAGAGGTCTAACGTTTTAATCCACTGACTAGCTCCCTGAATTCGTCATGCAAGACCACATTCCTTTCTTGTCCATATCGTCATATGCTCAAACTAGCCTGAACATGGGAAATGAATGCCATCCAACTGAGACCATCCACGAATAACTATATTTCCGACAAGAACGCTTCAAGAAACAGGTATTGCCTACATATTTCAACCACAAACCGTCTCTCAACAGCCCCAAACCCAGACGAATATCAGAACAGAACTGTTACAGAATACTGAGAGAAATGATAAATGATGTCCACAACCGACTCCACAAATACGAACGGGACATTTCGCGCCAAAAAAACCTTGGACACCAACAAGACTGACCAGGAATGGACAAACACATTAGAACAAGCCATCAGCATCAAGCAACAACAGAGCAAGAAAAAGAAGAAACAAACTGTCCCTACAAGAAAACCTGGACAGGCTCACACAAAAGATCAACAGGGACAAATCAGAAGCTTAGATTAAAAACCTGTCGGAACGACCAGTAACAGACACTGAAAAAACCGTCGTAGTAAGAGGGATAAATTTCAACTGCAGGGACGCTGACAAATAGGTCTTCCTAACAGTATTGGAATCAACTGTAAAAGACGACAGAAGAAACTCAGCACGCCATCAGACAGAAAGTAGCACCAACACGAAGCAGGAAGAAGGAATAGAGCACCCTCAACACACAGGAAAGGAAAGCCCTAGAAGGAATCAGAAAATATATAAACATTGTAATCCTTCCTGGAGAAAACAGTCGCATGAACGTCATCGTAAACATAATACAGTGTACTAAAAATGCGAACTCACTGCTCACAGATATCGACACCTACCAACATGTGGGGACAGACCCGACTCCACAGGGAGAAAGCTTCATCATAGCATGTCTGAAGGCATTCCACAAATCAGGCGAAATTAACAAGACAGATTTCCAAAGAATGAAACCTGATGGATCCAACATACCCCGCCTATACGAATTAAATAAGTTACACAAATCAAGGGCACCCTCAGAGCTATAGCCTCACTTCCTGGCACACCGACATACAGACTAGCAAAGGAACTCCACCAAAAACTGAAATGTCTAGTGGAAAACTCAAGCCACTCCATCCACTCCACCCAAGAATTCCTGAACATCACCAAAGACACAAAGATAGAACAGGATGAAATATAGTCTCGTTCGACGTAACGGCCTTATTCACATCAATTAACATCAACCTGGCCAAACAAGCACTGACTGCACTAATGATGAACCAAAGACAAATGCAGCAGACAGCACCAATTCCATCAGCAAGGACAACATCCTCAAGATAGCAGACCTGTGCCTCATTACCCAGTTCATCCTCAACGACAGGACATGCAAACAAGTCAACGGAACCCCATAGGATCACCAATATCAGGATTCTTAGCCGAAGCAGTAATGCAGAGACTTGGACTAACATCCCCCTCTCCATGTCGAACCCAAACTTTGAGTCCACTACATGCATGACACGTTTGTCCTCACAAAACGGAACAAATTAGAGGAGACCTACAATACCATCAACAGCATCCTTATTGGCATAAACCTTACAAAAGCGGAACAGAACAACAACAGACTCCCCTTCCAAGATGTAACAGTGGAATGAACAATTAATGGAGAACTGCAGACCAGCTTCCACAAGAAAGCAGCACACAGAGAACAGATACTTAACTACAGGAACAATCATCGCAACATCCACAAACAAAGTTGCATCAGAGCATTACTTAAACCAGTGACAAACACTGCAGCACCCAGGAACTACGAATAGCAGAAGAACAACGGGTAACCGATGAGAACAACCCGCAGAGAATTTAACAACAAACCCAAACAAGAAGACACAACAAACCCAGAGACTCTAGCCACACTACCATACATCAAAGGTATCTCGGAGATGATAACCAAACTACTCCGAGAACTTGGCATTGTGGTATCCCACAAAGTTACCAACACACTGGAACAGCTACTGATAAACCTTAAGGACCCTGTACCAACAATTTGCAAACTAAATGTCATTTACAAAATGCCAGGCAAACACTGCATAAAACACTGCACCAAACAAACAGGCAGGAAACTAGCCAACAGCATACATGAACACGAACTAGCCACCAAAAACATGACCCACTATTACTAGTATCCTGACATACAAAAGAAGAAGTACACCACTTCCACTGGGAAAACACACCCAAATTCGGACAGGCTAAACAGAGACAGGTACGGGAACTCCGAGAGGTCTGGCCTTCAAAACGGAACTCCGTCAATAAACACATCGATTTGAACCCCATTTAGCAACCTCTGAGAAAAAGAACCGGAAATCATATCACCCATCTTAACACACCAAGAAACATAAATAGAAAGCAGTACAGAACACATGCACCGCACTGGAGCTCACTGACAATTTCCCTACCACGGTGATGAAACGTCCGAAAACAAACTGGCTTTCTGGAAGAAGGCAGCGAGTGGTGGTTGATGGAAAATATTCAGTCTGGAGTCCAGTTACTAGTGGTGCGCCACAATGATCTCTCTGGGGACCACTGCTGTTTGTCATTTTTATAAATGACTTAGACGCAGGCATGGGTGGATAGATTAGTAAATTTGCAGACGGCACTAAAGTCGGCGGACAGTTTGGAAGAATGTCACAGGTTTCGGGGGACTTGGATAAACTGCAGAATTGTGCTGAGTGGTGGCAAATGGAGTTCAATGCAGTTAAGTGGAAGGTGATGCACTTTGGAAAGTGTAACAGGATGGCACAGTACTTGGTCAATGGAAAGATTCTTGGTAGTGTGGATGTGCAGAGGAATCTTGGAGTCCATGTGCATCGATCCCTGAAAGTTGCCACCCAGGTGAATAGTGCTGTTAAGAAGGCATACGGTGTGTTAGGCTTCATTGGTAGAAGGATTGAGTTCCGGAACGGCAATATCATGCTAACTATACAAAATGCCACACTTGGAATATTGTGTAAAGTTCGGGTCACCCCATTACAGAAAGGTTGTGGAAGCATTGGAAACGGTGCAGAGGAGATTTACCAGGATGTTGTCTGGCCTGGAGGGAAGGTCTTATGAGGAAAGGCTGAGAGACTTGGGTGTGTTCTCATTGGAAAGAAGAAATCTAAGGGGACATTTGTTATAGACATACAAGATGCTCAGAGGATTAGATAGGGTAGACAGAGAAAGTATTTTACGTAGGATGATGACGTCAGCTTGTAAGAGAGGGCATCACTACAAATTGAGGGGTGATACATTTAAGACAGATGTCAGAGGCAAGTTCTTTATGCAGAGAGTCGTAAGGGTGTGGAATTCTCTACTTGCTAAGGTAGTCAACTCAGCCACATTAGAGAGATTTAAACAATCCTTAGATAAGCACATTGATGTTTTTGGGATAGTGTAGGGGGACGAGCTGAGAACAGTTCACAGGTCAGCGCAACATCGAGGGCTGAAGGGCCTGTTCTGCGCTGTATTGTTCTATGTTCTATGTTCGAAACCTATTAGCTCAGCGAGCAAACCTACAAACTGAACCTCTACCGATTTACAAATCTTCTCAAAAATAGTAAACTTCCCTTCAGTTTTCAATCTGTGAAAAGATAACATAAGTACATAACTGAGGAGAAGGGACTTTAAGGAACTAGCACAGTTTTTCATCGGGTAAAAGATGGAGGTATTGGAGGATATTCCCGACTTAAAATCAAAAACAAAATCTGGCTCGGATGAATTGCATCCCAGGCTGCAGTGAGAGGACAGGGAGGAAATTGCTGAGGCTTTACTATTTCTTCTTTGGCCGCAGTGAAGTACTGGAGGATGGCTATTGTGGCTCTGCTTGTTAATAGGTGTAGTATAAATTAAACAGATAATTGACAACTGGCGAGTCTCACCTCACTGGCAGGAAAACTATTGGAGAAATGTCTAAAGGAGAGAATCAATACCCACTTGCCTTGGCATGTTTTAATTTTGGATAGTGAGCATGGCTTTGCCCGAGGGAAGACATTCTCAACGAATGTATTGGATTTTTTTGTCAATGTTATCGTGTGCTTGGTTCAGAGAAGTTCAGGTGATAGAGTTTATGTTAACTTTAGGAAAGCTTTTTCACAAAGTCTCACGTCGGAGACAGCTTGAGAAGGTTAAAGTACACGGAACTAAGAGAAGCGTGGTGAAATTGACCATAAGACCATAAGACCAGAAGAAATAGGAGTGGAAGGAAGGCCATTCGGCACATCGAGTCCACTCAACCATTCAATCATGGCTGATGCGCATTTCAACGCCACTTATCCGCATTCTCCCCGTATCCCTTATTTCCTTGAGAGATTAAGAATTTGTCAATCTCTGCCTTGAAGACATTTAACGTCCTGGCCTCCACTGCACTCTGTGGCAATGAATTCCACAGGCCCACCGCACTCTGGCTGAAGAAATGTCACCTCATTTTCGTTCTAAATTGACCACCTCTAATTCTAAGGCTGAGCACACGAATCCTCGTTTCCCTCCTTGATGGGAACAATTTCCCAGCGTCCACCTTTTCTAAGCCATGCATTACTGTCGTGGAAATTAAATCGGATTGACTCAAATGCTAGAAAGAGCAAAGAAAAAGATTTATTTAACCTCTGCAGGGGCGCAATACACTTGGCAAAATGCTGCATGGAAGGGGCAGAACAACCTCTACATATTCCTTTCATATATCTCGCTTAGCTTTATCACACGCTTAAGGACAATAACTGTGAACATTCGGCTGTTGATGTGAAGTTTATGTTTTCCCTGACTCTTGCTTAATTTACTGTTTTGCAAGACTTGCTGTTTTGCAAGTCTTGCAAGGCCATGCTGTCGGTTGTAGAATCCAAAGCCAGGTTGTCTACTTAAAATTGTGGCAAAGTGTTAGTTTTAGCAGAGTATTAGATTTAGCAAAGCATTCTCTTTCAGATTTCACAATAAATGCTAATTTTGTTAATTTTCCACTACAGTTATCTTGTAAGTTTCTAATAGATCTCCCCTCAACCTTCTAAACTCTAATGTATACAATCCCAGGATCCTCAGCTGTTCATCCAATATTAAGCCTATCAATTCAAGGATCATTCATGTGAAGTTCTGCTGGACATGCTCCAGTGCCAGAATGTCCTACCTGAAGTGTGAGACCCAAAACTGGACACAGTATTCTAAACGGGGCCTAACCAGAGCTTTATAAAGTCTCAGTAGCACATCACTGCTTTTACATTCCAACCCTCTTGAGATAAATAACAGCATTACATTTGCTTTCTTAACCCGGACTCAACCTGCAAGTAAACCTTTAGAGAATCCTGGAATAGCTCTCCCAAATCGCATTGTACTTTGGATTTATGAATCTTCTCACCGTTTATAAAATAGTCTATGCCGGTATTCTTTTTTCCAAATTACAAGACCTCGTATTTGCTCTTCAGCCGTTTCTTGGACCATACTCCTAAACTGTCTGAATCTTTCTGTAGCCTCCCCACCTCCTCAGAACTACTTGTCTGTCCACCTTACTTCGTATCTACCGACAACTTCGCCAGAATGCTCCCAGTCTCTTCGTCCAGATCATTTATATATAAAGTGAACAGCTGTGGCCACAACACTGAACCCTGCGGCACGCCACTTGTCCTCAGCTGCCACTCCGGAGAAAAAAACCTTTTATCCCAACTCTCTGCTTTCTGTCAGAGAGCCAATCCTCAATCCATGCCAGTAGCTCACCTCGAACACCATGGGCCCTCACCTTATCCAGCAACCTCCCGTGAGGCACTTTGTCAAAGGCCTTTTGGAAGTCTAGTTAGATAATATCCACTGGGTTTCCCTGGTCTAACCTACTTGGTACCTCTTCAAATAATTCTAGCAGGTTTGTCAAGCACGACCTCCACTTAGCAATCCATGCTGACTTATTCTAATTCGGTCCCGAAAATCCAAGAATTTAGAAATCTAATTTTTTGAATCCCTGGATTCTACAATTGTACCTACAACCGACGTTAGGCTAATTAGTCTATGATTTTCCATCTTTTGTCTTGATCCTTTCTTGAACAAAAGGGTTACAACAGCGATTTTCCAATCATCTGGGACTTTGCCTGACTCCAATGATTTTTGAAACATTACAACCAATGTCTCCGCTATTTCTTCAGCCACCTCACTCAGAACTCTAGAATATAGCCCATCCGGGCCAGAATATATATCAATTTTTAGAACTTTTAGCTTTTCAAGTACTTTCTCCTTTGCAGTGGCCACTATTCTCAACTCTGCCCCTTAATTCTCCTTAATTGTTGGGATGTTACTCATGTCCTCCACTGTGAAGACTGTCATGAAGTATTTATTTAGTTCTTCAGCTATTTCCTTATCTCCCATCACTGGACGCACATGGAATAGTGTAGGTTATATTGGCTTCAGATTGGTATGACAGGTTGGCACAACATCGTGGGCCGAAGGGCCTGTACTGCGCTGACCTCACCTTTCCTATTCCTAACCTCAGCCCAAACTACCTCAGATGGCAAGTCCACAGGTTGGCACAACATCGTGGGCCGAAGGGCCTGTACTGCGCTGTAATTTTGTGTTCTCGCCTTCCTGCGTCACCTTGGAGCTGCCCAATCTCTACCTTTGCCTCTCGTTTGTTTCTTATGTATTGAAAGAAACTTTTACTATCATTCCTAATATTACTGGCTATCTTATCTTCACATTTTATCTATCTCCTTCCTTACTTATCTCTTTATTATCCTCCGTTTATTTTTGTAGTCTTCCCAATCTTCTGATTTCCCAGTGCTTTTGGCCACTTTATATGCGCTGTCTTTTTCTGTGATACATTTCCTGGCCACTTTTATAGACTCTCTCTTTTTTCTGTGATATATTTCGTGAGTTCCTTCATCAGCCATGGTTATCTAATTCACCCCACCACCCTTCCAGTCCCGGGTAATCTTTCTTTTGTTTGGGATGTACCTCTGTACTGTATCCTCAATTACACCCAGAAATTCCTGCTCTACTGTCTTCCCCACTAGACTCTGCTTCCGGTCGATTTTCATCAGTTCCTCTCTCATGCCCCTGTAATTACCTTTATTTAACTGTAGCACCATTACATCCAAGTTTTTCTTTTAAAGTTTGTGCGAAGATTTGTAGCTCGGGTGCTCGTTGTTGTGGTTCTGTTCGCCGAGCTGGAAGTTTTTGTTGCAAACGTTTCGTCCCCTGGCTAGGCAACATCATCAGTGCTTGGGAGCCTCCTGCGAAACGCTTATTTGATGTTTCCTCCGGTGTTTATAGTGGTCTGTCCCTGCCGCTTCCGATTGTCAGTTTCAGCTGTTCGCTGTAGTGGTTGGTATATTGGGTCCAGGTCGATGTGTTTGTTGATGGAGTTTGTAGATGAATGCCATGCCTCTAGGAATTCCCTGGCTGTTCTCTGTCTGGCTTGCCCTATGATAGTAGTGTTGTCCCAGTCGAATTCATGTTGCTTGTTGTCTGCGTGTGTGGCTACTAAGGATAGCTGGTCGTGTCGTTTCGTGGCTAGATGATGTTCATGTATGTGGATTGTTAGCTATCTTCCTGTTTGTCCTATATAGTGTTTTGTGCAGTCCTTGCATGGTGTTTTGTACACTACATTAGTTTTGCTCATGTTGGGTATCGGGTCCTTCGTTCTGGTGAGTTGTTGTCTGAGCGTGGCTGTTGGCTTGTGTTCTTTTTCTTTTCTTTTCTTTTCTCTTTCGAACTGCAGACTGAACTCTACCATATTATGATTGCTGCCTCCTGAGTGTTCCCTGACTTTAAGATCTTTTATAAAGTCTGGCTCGTTACATAGTACTGTGTTCAGAATACCCTGCCCCCTTACGGGCTCCATCACATGCTGTTCCAAAAAGCCATCCTGTAAGCATTGCACGAATTCACTTTCTTTGGATCCATCGGCAACATAACTCACCCAGCCCATTTGCATATTGAAGTCCCTTATGATCATCGTGACTTTACCTTTTTGACATGCCCTATTTATTTCCTGGTACATCTTGCACCCCTGATCCTGACCACTGCTGGGATGTCTGTACATAATTCCCATTTTTTTTGCTTTTGTGATTCTTCACCTCCACTCACCCCGACTCCATATCATCTGATCTTATGTCATTTCGTGCCATAGATTTAATTTCATTTTTAACTAACAGGGCAACCCTTGCAATCTGCCCACCTGTCTGTTTTTTTCGATGAGTTTCAAATCCTTGAATGTTTAATTGCCAGTCCTGAACTCCCTGAAACTACGTCTCTGTGATGCCTACCACAGCATAATCATTTACGATGATTCGTGCTGTTAATTCATCTACTTTGTTCCGAATGTTTCGAGCATTCAGGTAAAGCACCTTAATACTAATTTTCTTATCCTGATAATTTCCATAATCTCTACCGAAGTTATTCTTCCTTTTTGCTTCATTCCTCGTCTGCCTCGAACTTAAACCCTGCACACATGCTAATCTGCTGCTTGTCTTTCTACTTGGCTCCATACTCCCTGTTGCTTTCCCATTACCTTTCCCTGACTCGGAAGTTTAAATCCCTGGTGACCACCCTATTTATCATTTTCGCCACGTCACTGGTTCCAGATTGGTTCAGGCGGAGTCCGTCCCATTGGTACAGATCGCCCCGGTTCCAAAACTGATGCCAATGTCCCATGGAATGGAAATCCTCTTACCAACACCTATCTCTTAGTTAAGTGTTTACTTCTCTAATGTTCTTATCCCTATGCCAATAAATGGCTTGGGCAATAATTCAGATATTATGACCCTCGGGGTCCTGTTTTTCAATTTCCTTCCTAGTGCTCGATACTCCCCAAACGAGACCTCCTTCCTAGCCTTGCCTATCTTGTTTGTGCCAACGTAGACTACATCAACTGGATCCTCTCCCTCCCGCTCCAATATCCTTTCAAACTGTTAGGAGATGTCCTGCACCCTGGAACCGGGCAGGCAACACATCAGACTCCCAATCCAGCTCACAAAGAATACTATCTGTCCCCCTAATTAGAGAATCCCCAATAACAACTACTTTTTTTTCTCCCCGCTCTTGAATGGCCTTCTGCACCATGGTGCCGTGGTCAGCTGGCTCATCCTGTCCACAGCTCTTTTCCTCATGCATACAGGGAGCAAAAAACTCATAACTGTTGGACAAGGTCGAGGGCTGAGACTCCTCCACTCCTGAACTCAGAAACACCATACCTGCCTCATTTACAGTCACATCCTGTTGTTCCTGATCACTTGCTGAATTTGAAACTGATAAGAAACTGGCTTCGTAATACGACACGAAGCGTAGTGATACATGGCTGTTTGAGTGACTGGAGGCCAGTGTCCAGCGGTGCACCATAAGGATCTGTAATAGAACTCTTATTGTTTATTCGATCGATGAAAATGTGGGTGAATGTTAAACAAATGTTCACCAAATGGATAGAAAGGGTAACAATGTTGTAGGTTACAGAAATAAGTAAGTGCCAAATGAGCGGACCAGTGCCAGATGGTATTTAACTCTAATAATTTTGGAAGGCGAAGTAAGATGAGGGAATATTTAATATATGTCAGGATGCAGGTTCGCTTGGGTGAACAGAGGGTTCTCGGGAATTTCCACACTATAACTAATCTAAAGTAAAAGTTGTTGCTGCGAGTATAAGAGTAGCGATGAAGGACTGTGTGCAGTTCTGGTCGCCTCATGCTGTATGAATCTTTGCTACTATGAATCTATGAACAGGACACGTATAAACTAAATATAAGCGCTTTGCAATGGGCGTGTCCACACTGGATATATCCTTAGTGTAACTGAATTAGTGCCCTCTGAATATAACTAAGTGGAACTGAGACATATGTCAATGCAATGTTAAATAATGCAGTCTGTGGAAAATTAATTTAAACTATCTCAGCTCTCCATAACACACTGACTGTAACATTCTTGAAAGTGTACCCTGAGTGGAAATAGCTACTATGAAATGGAATCAAAACGTAAGTATAAAGTAACTGAAGTGTAAAACTATCTAGTTTCACTCAACGTAACCGTACTGAAAGGCACTAGAGTTCACAGAATATAATGATGCTGAAGATGATCTGGCACTAACAGAATCATACCATACTTAAATAACGTTACCTTATTTGAGTGGTGCTACCTCAATTTGAAGTTGTCTCTGTTCAATGCACCGACTGTGAATTAGAGGAATTTACACTGAATGCAAAGTTAGTACAAGGAAGAAGTAGACTGCACGATTGAGTCGACCTGCCCGGAATTAACATAGCGACAATGAGCTTGGTAATTCAGCATTGAATGCAGTCATGAAGAGTTGGATCTGTGCACAGCGAAAGGACCCAAACTTCACTGGATCTTTTTCTCCAGTGAAAATATTGTCAGTTTGTTAAATGGGTGAATAATTTGAATAGGTGTGGAACAAAAATGCATTTCAATAGTGATCGTATATAAAGTAGATTATCAGGTCTAATTATATGATCTATGGTGTTTCCGTTCTGAAATATGGAAAATGTTATATTTCATCAAAATATAAGCATCCCGCGAATCAGCAGCTGGATTAATCTATTTTTAAAAAGTAAGTAATAATTATACGTGTTCAAACCAACTAATTATCTCCCTGGAGCCTGAAATAAGGTACAAATGTCAGTAACATCAATTGAATAACGAGATGGTCACACTTCTTAACAATGCATGAAATAGTAGCAGGTCTGGTGTTCGAAATTTACTATCCAGTCATTGCAGCTATCGGAGTTCCAGGTTAGGATTTATAAATGTTATTAACTGTCCGAATCGTTGGCGTTAACTGCAGAAATTCTCCTATTTTACCAGTGCCACTTGTCCACATTCTGTGCTTATTTTCACTGTTTTAATGAGTTATAATACACTGCTAGCAGGTATAAGGCAATGTGTTTAATTGGAATAATTTAAATTATTAAATTTCGCATTTTGTCCATTTGGAAGCCGAACCTTGCTGTTGATGTAATTATCGTTCAGTTTTAGCATTACAATTTTATCTTTTTCTAACCAATATAGTATACTCATATCAGCGGAGTAACTTTCACATTTAACGGAATGCTAAATTACTACGTCTGGCATAAATTGACGGCTCCAATGAAATGTGTTATTCCATTAACCACTAACGGCACATATTTTAATTGTGAGACTATAATTTTACTGTCCATGTCGCTAGTACTAAGTAGTATTTCTTTACTGTATTAAGATTTATTTGTGGTTGATTTGACAAGAAAGTAAAACGGCGACATGGCTGGTCTATTTTAGCATTGATACTTATATTGCAGATGAATTCTCAAACTGTTTTAGATTAGATTAGATTACTTACAGTGTGGAAACAGGCCCTTCGGCCCAACAAGTCCACACCGACCCGACGAAGCGTAACCCACCCATACCCCTACATTTACCCCTTTACCTAACACTACGGGCAATTTAGCATGGCCAATTCACCTGACTTGCACATCTTTGGACTGTGGGAGGAAACCGGAGCACCCGGAGGAAACCCACGCAGACACGGGGAGAACGTGCAAACTCCACACAGTCAGTCGCCTGAGGCGGGAATTGAACCCGGGTCTCTGGCGCTGCGAGGCAGCAGTGCTAACCACTGTGACACCGTGTCGCCCTGTTATTGTGTTCAAAATAAAACTATGCTGCGTTGACATTATTTTGTCCCCGAGAGAATTAACGTATTCCAATAATCATGTAAAAATACATCTATTTTGACATTGATATTTCCAAGTACAGAACAACTTTCAGAAATGTGGCAGCCGATTGATTGAGGTGAGCACTTAAATAAATGCAGACTGAATTAAATGCATTTATTTATAAGTAAAGTGTTGTTCGTCTCCGAGCTGTGACAGATATGCAAGCAATGTCACAATTGCTCTTTCATGAATTGTTAGTATTCTCTACTATCTAACAGTCAACATTTCTGTTCACAATTTATCTAACATTCTCGGTTTGGCTCCATTTTTATTTTAGGAACCTCCTACTAAAATTGGCGCCTACTGAGAGTGGGATTTCATTATGTTATTCATGCACAGCAATGTTTTGGACATTTCTCATTCTCCTTATAGTGACCTCAGCATAGCGTTTATGTAATGTGTTCTGCTTTTCACGTCGAAAAGACAAAGGTTTTATTTCAGTCAGGAAAGAAGATAGAGTTTGCTGGGTAAGCTTTGCAGGTCTCTTAACATCAGAGTAGAGAAATCAGAGCTAACGTTTCAGATGTGGTGATACTTCCTAGTAACAACTGACGACTTGTGACCGGACCTGAAATCTTTGATTTCTCTTCAAAGATTCTGCCAGACTTGCTGAGCTTTTCCACAATCTCTATCTTTGTTTCTGATTTACAGCATACGCAGTTCTATCCGTTTTTTTAGTTTTATTTCACTATCCAACACGTGACATAATCAATCATTTATATTTGGCAACACCACAAACGAATGTAGCATTTTGAAGGCATTTCTTCAATCACAATCGTCATCTGTCATTTGCAATGGCATAGGGTGTGCACAAAACATCTCACGCGATTTGTACAATATTCTACCATGAAAGGAAAACATCTTCAATAACATGGGAAATTAATTCTCCAGTCCCTTCCATCTCAATCCCAACCATTTTATGCCAAATAGTTGTGCATCTGTTTCCAATAAGGAATTAATGATACAAAACGTGACGATTAGAAGTTACTTTTTTAATCTCAGTGCAATATAATCCGTTCTCCCATTTATTTAAATATATATGGTTAGTTAATAGTCATTTACTCAATCCAAAGTTTTCATTATTTTATTGTTGAAGAGGGCTTTTGCTCTACAATTGGTTCTTGAATTAATTTATTTCTTTTCTTCACAACATTTGAACTCGCAGTTAGTTTCGTTTCGGAAGAGAATGAGCTCACCTATGTTGACTCTAAATAATTACTTTAAAAATGAAAATAATTACTCCTCGTATCAACTATGACTTCAAATATGGAGTTATGTCATATTTTCTATGTTCTGCACAGTTCGCTAAAGGGTGGGTTGTATTATAAGGTGTTCAACGTGTAACTTCTCTGATCTCAGTCTTACTAACGTGTAGAATTTGTTAGTCTTCTTATCTTTTTTTTCTATTGTAGCTAACGTGGCAGTGATAGTCATCATGTCTCGAAACAGATGCGGTCTGTCTGGATGTGTCATCTATTACTTGGTGTCTATGGCAGTGACAGATCTCTTGGTCATTGCCACAGCTGTAATATTAAACCGGATAGCTGGGATGTACTTCCCATTCAGTTTCTTGTCCATTACACCACTTTGCAGTTTTCGTTCTGCCTTCAATTATGCAGCTCTTGCCAGTTCTGCCTGGTTGACGGTCACTTTCACCTTTGATCGATTTGTTGCCATCTCTTGCCAGAACCTGAAATTTAAATATTGCACCGAAAAAATGGCAGCACGTGTTATAACAATTGTATTAGTACTCTCCTGTGTCAAAAATACCTTCACGTATTTTTATTACGAACCCATGTACCTATTTCATAATGTTCCCTGGTTCTGCGCCCTAAAAGCAGTATTTTATACATCGCCAGCATGGACTGCATATGACTGGATTCGATCAATTTTAACCCCTTGTCTCCCTTTTATTTTGACTTTACTGCTCAATGCTCTGACTATGAGACACATTTCAGCCTCAAATGAAGCCCGTAAAAGACTCTGGAACCCGAACACAGGAGAAAATCAGAATGACCCAGAAGTGGAGAAGCGCAGAAAGTCTATTGTTTTACTCTTTGCCATCTCAGGCAGTTTCATTCTGTTAAATTTCTTATGTTTTTTAACAATCCCCTATGTTCGAGTTGCGAATGTGATGTATCCTTCAGGTTCTGATCCGGGCAATTCTATATTTATTCTTCAAGAAAGTGGATACATGCTCCAGTTATTAAGTTCTTGTGTTAACCCGTTTATTTATGCTGGCACCCAGAGTAAGTTCAGAATGGAGTTGATGAAGAGCATGAAGTATCTATTGACCCCATTTATTGGAGTATTCAAATGTTAAAAGCGTCAAAATGCAGCATGAACTGTACAATGAATTACACCACTCTTTCTTCACATTTATAATCCAAACTAAATCATTTTTCCACTGCGTGATCTAATGAGTCAGTGTTTTGGAACAGACCAGATTCCATCAAAATACTTTAAGAAAGTAACCTAAACCCTAACTTTTCCTTATTTTAATGGTCGATGTTAATTGCTGTTTTCCAAATGTAACGGGACTTGTCAAACTACTCGACGTTAAGCAAGGCACAATTTTTTTCAAAACTACATTTAAAATACAAACAAAAGAAGGAGGAATTTGGAATAACTAAATTATTGGAAAACGTAACCGAGTAATAGATGCAGTACCTATTGTGAATAAACAGTTCTAAATCAGTAACATCACATAAACACAGCCCTGGACATAAAGGCAAATTCAGAGATAGATTCCTACGTGCATTTCTCCAATCCAAGAGGCACAAACACATCAAAAGAGGTTTAGGAGACATTCGCCGAAGCTTCAAACGCGTTTGTAGTCCTATAGGCTTCTGCTTAAAACTGAACTTATGAAGGAAAAAGAAAGCCTGGTGTATGAAAGCTGACCAAACCGATTCAGCTTCCATATTTCCATCTTCTAAAAAAAACAAGGTCTCACGAATTGTTCACTACCTTAGAAAAAGCTCTGCACCTCTGCTTTCCACATTTCTTAAAAATAACCTCTTAAAATGATAGCATTTTCACACTTCCCCTAAAGAGAAATGATCCATCAATGTACAAAGGTGGCTTCATTTTTAAAACAAGTAGTCTTAATCTACTAGTATACTGTAATACATACATTTCCCATTGAATCTAATCATCCATTCATTCACCACTACGATCTATTTTCAGTCTGTATACTCCCACAAGTGTTATCCTCTATCCTTTTCATGATCAGTCTATGCAATATTTTCAGGCATATTACCAGCAACATTGCAATATTGTAACGCGAACGCCAATTGCAAACACTCAAGATTTCCTTCTCAATCCTGGAATACTTCAGTCGATGAGTACTATATTTAACGTTCTCTTAAAAAAGGTAGGTCTTTTTTAAATCTTCTCATCTTCTTCTTATACAGGTACTGCACCGACAACTATATTACTCACATCGATAGTCATGTTGAATGGTTTTGCGTACTTAGCTGTGGCTAACACTCGGGCAGTGGTTGGCACAGCTTTCCGGGTGTCAAGTACCTTCTGACAGTCCACTGAAACTTTCTGCATATGTTCAATAAGTCAGTCAGTGAAGTAAATGCACAGCTAAGATTCGATGTAAAAGCCCTAGAAACACCACTGAGTCCAGGAACGTTAGGACTTCCATCTTCATCGAGATGCGAAACTCCCCAACAACCTTCATTTTCACATCCCGTGGCCATTTCTCCATGTCCAATAACATAACCAAGGAACATGACTTTGGCTTTGGAGAATTCAGGCTGAGCCAGCTTAATCACCAAATCTGTCCCCCGAAGTATATTGAACAATTCCAGAGGTTGTACATTTTCCTTCCATGTGTGACTAAAAGTCACCAGGTCGTCGATGTACATTACCCAATTGGTTAATCCATACAAGACTCTTTTGGTTAGTCTTTGAAATGCAGCTTGACTTTAAATTGTTGCACTCCATTCGTGTAACGAAAGTGGAAATTGTCTTTGCTCTGTCGGATTAAGGTATGTTCAAGCATCATGTGACTAAGTCTCACTTAGACACATAAGTTGCTTGTCCAACTTTCTGAAGTTTTCTAAACAGAGATTTGGATTTGAATCAGAGTTTGCATTTGCACTGATTTTGCAATAGTCCACACATATTAACTGGAGAGCATCTAGTTTTGGCGCCATTACTCTGGGTGGGCTCCAGTTGGTACAACTTACTTCCATTATGTTGTGTTTGAGCGTACGTTCAATCTCTTTTTGACCTGCACCAACTTTAGAGGGTTAAGTCTGTCCGGAAATTACTTTAGTACAATAGAATTTCCGATATCTACATCATGTACCAATGGAATAGAATTTCCCAGCTTATTCCTAAATATCTCTTTATCTTCCTTAGTAAAAAGGCACATTTTTCATTTTTTGTCAACCTGACATTTCTTCACACGCTGTTCTAGTTTTGCTCGTGATGCTGTGCAGCCATCTCACCCGCTGTATTTAAATTTTCCCTAAAAGTTAGCACATAATCCAAATATGTGGTCTCCAAACTCTGATTCATAAATTTCTCCTTAATTAATTTCAGTGGTCCTCTGACCTCATGCCAAAAACTTACTTCCAATGGATTGAATTTGGTAGATTCCATTTGGTGCATCGTGAATGCCAAAAGGTAAAAATGAAATTCTTTTATCTCAGTCTTCTGGACAGTTTTGGCTGGAAGCCCTCAACGTGGTCTTTAAGATATACATCCACCATTCTCCTGCTCACTACGATTCTGGGTGATACACACTGGATTTGAATTGTTTTATTACTTAGCTATCCTAAACTCTCTGAATATTTTTTAAGAAAAATTTGACTCTTCATGTGTTTGCATCTGTGTGGGTAGTCCATATCTGGTGAATAATTCGAGTAACTCTCCCGCAGTCCTTTTACTTTGGAAATTGCATAATTGCCTCTGGAAATGTAGTGGACATATATTATTGTCAATAAAGACCGATTCCCAAATTTTGATTTAGGTAGAGGTTCTGCGCAATCAATTAAGACCCTTGTAAAATGCAGGAATGGTTATGACAGGTGCTGGTCTTATCACTGCCTGAGGTTTTTCAATTACTACGCAGATATTACATGTCTGGCAAAATTCGACTCGATCCTTATGCAGTTTAGGCCAGTAAAAAATGTTTCTATATTTTGACTTGAATTTTCCTTGCTCCCAACTGACCTCCTACTGGCAACCAAAATCCCATGATGTACTTCCTTTAATATCGCAGTTGCGTGATTTTCAGCGGGCTTTTTAACCATACTAGACACTGTAATCTCACTTGTGATCCGGCATTATCATTACCAAAAACAAATTGCATTCCTGGAGCCGAGAGTCCATCCAATATTCCTATCATCATTTATCTGCTCTTCATTTTACCACTCAATATTTACGTAGTATAACACTTGTCACCTCAGCATGAATTCCACAAATACCACCTCTTCTGGCAAGTGTCCTTCTGAACTATAAGCTTCCTCATCTCCCATCTTCAACGACTAACATGCTCTCATGTATCTTAGGACTTTTCTTCCTGTTCCCCCTGGCGTATGCAAGTAAGCCTTACCATCACAAACGAAAGATTAAGAAAATCTTGCACACTATTCTCAACCAGCTCCTGACCAGGCTGTACATTCTGGTGCAGCGCTTCAGCTTCCATTGTATTTTCCTTGACCGCTTCAACAAAACTCAAAGGCTCACCTGTTTTCGCACGACCTTCTTTCCAATGCTTCTTTTAAACCCCCAGTACTGCGACTTCATGTGGCTTCCTTTATTGCAGGGAAAACTCCAGATCTTTTTGGTTTCTCTTCCCCCTCATGGGTCTCTATTTTACTCTATCTTTTGTAATCATAAATGAGACGGCATTTCCCCTTAGAATCATAGAGTCATAAAGACATACAAGATGGAAACAAACCCTACGGTCCGACTCATCCATGGTGGCCAGATATCCTAACTTAATCTCGTCCCGTTTGCCAGCACTTGCTCCATATCCCTCTCAACCCTCACTGATCATACACCCATCCAGATGTCTTTTAAATGTGACAATTGTACTAGCCTCCACCATTTCCTCTGACAGCTTGCATGAAAATGTTGCCCCTTACATTCCTTGCAAATCGTTTCCCTCTCATCCTAAACCTTTGAGCTTTAGTTCTAGACTCGCCAAAGTCATGGAAAAGACCTTGTCTATTTACCCTACCCATACCCTCATAATTTTATAAATCTCTATAATGTCACCTCTCAGCTTCCTATGCTCCAAGAAAAATATCTGCAGCCTGCCCCTACAGATCAAACCCTCCAACGCTGATAAACATCTTTGCAAATTTCTTCTGAATCCTTTCAAGTTTCACAACATCTTTCCTGTGCAAAGGAGATAGCAATTGCACACAATATTCCAAACGTCGAACCAATGTCATGTACAGCCGCAACATGACCTCCCAACTCCTACATTAGCGTGGATAGAGAACTGGTTAACCAATAAGAAAGCAATACGTTGGGATAGATGAGTGTTTCTCTGGTTGGATATCAGTGGTGAGTGGGGTGATGTAGGGGTTAGTGTTGGGCCCGCAACTCTTCCTGATACATAAATAAATAATTTCGAAGAGGAGACTGAGTATAACGTATGAAAGTTTGCTGATGACACTAAATTGAGTGGAAAGGCAAAATTCACAGAGGATGTGGAGGGTCTGCAAAGAGATTTAGACTGGTGAAGTGAGTGGACACTGGTTTCACACATGGAGTACAGTATTGTTAAATGTGAGGTAATCCACTTTGGAGGTAAAAATAATACGTCAGAGTAGTATTTAAATGGTGAAAGATTGCAGAGAGACTTAGGAGTTCTCATACGTGAATCTCTGAAACTAGATTTGCATGTGCAACACGAAATCAGGAAGGCAAACGGAATATTAGCTTTAATTGCTAGAGGGGATGAATGCAAGAGCAGGAATGTTCGGTTGTTATTGTACAATATGTTGCTGAGGCCGCATCTGTAATATTGTGCTCAGTTCTGGTCTCCTTACTTGAGGGAGGATATACTGGCTTTGGAAGTGGTGCAGAGGAGCTTCACCAGGTTGTTTCGGAAATGAGGGAGTTACCCAATGAGGAGAGGTCGAGCCGTCTTGGACTGTACTCTCTTGAACTTAGAAGACTGAGAGAGGATATTATAGAAATATATAAAACTATGAAAGAAATAGATAACATAGAGGCAGTCACGTTTTTTTTCCAGAGGTGGGTGAGACTCGAACAAGGGGACATGGCCTCAAGATTAGGGGGAGTAGATAAAGGACAGTGATGAGGAGGAATTTCTTTTCCCAAAGAGTAGTGAATCTTTGGAATTCTTTCCCTGAGGACGAAGTAGAGACAGTTTCATTGAACATATGTAAGACACAGTTGGATGGGTTTTGCATGGTTAATTAAGGGTTATGGCGATAATGCAGGTAGGAGGAGCTCAGACGATGGAAAGATTAACCATGATTTTAATGGATGGCGGAGTAGGGTCGATGAGTTAAATAGCTTACCCCTCCTTCTATTACTATGAAGCTATATTCAATACTCTCACTAGTAAAAGAAAGCATACCAAGTGGCTATTTTCCTATGACTCCACTGTCAAGGAAATACGAAACAGCAGTCTACGATTTCTTTGTTCTGCCACTCTCCCCAGTACCTTACCATAAGGTCTATAAGTCCTGGCCTGATTTACCTTTCCAAAATGCAGTAACTCACATTTATTTATATTACACTCCATCTGCCTCTCTTCGGCCCATTGACCAATTGATTAAGATGCCGTTGTAGTTTGAGGTAGCATTCGTCACTGTCCACCACACCTCCAATTCTGACATAATCTGTAAACTTACCAACTCCACCTCCTGTGTTCGCATCCAAATCATTTATGTAAATGATGAAAAGCAATGGATGCAGCACCGATCCTTGTTATCCACTGATCACAGGCCGCCAGTCTGAAATGCAACCTCCACCACTACCGTTTGTATTCTGCATTCGAGCCACTCCTGTAGCCAAATAGCTAGTTCTCCCTGTATTCCACGAGACCTAACCTTACCAACCAGTCTACCGTGACGAACCTTTTCGAATGCTTTACTGGTGTTCATGCAACTCACGTCCACACTCTGTCTCTTTCCACCTGAGGATTTCTCTTTCCTTCAATTTCTATCCCTCACAGATGTCGGAAGCCAAATCTCAAGTTATGAACCAACTCATAATCATCAGCCATTTCAGCAACTAATTGTACAGTTTTAACTCTCTACTGTTCTTCATGGCTCTTAGATAGTCATTTGTTTGATGTATTGTCAACGTTCTTTTAAGTCGACTCACCCCTCTAATCGCCAAACTCCGAATTTCGAACTCTCTCTCACTTTCTGCTTTCATTCTCTCTGTTTTCCTCTCTCAACTTCTCTGTTTTAGTTTCTTTCTCCTGCTAAGGCTCTCCTCTCATTTTCTTTGTCTTCTGCTTTTAATCGTAATTCAAACTGTTTAATTTCCTTCTCTTTCTTTTTGTTCTGCTAAGATTATTATTTCCTCTTATTTTCCCTCTAATTCAAATTATGTCATTTCCAATTGAACTGTAGCCATTGCCATAGATTCCAATACTGTACAATTGCCATAACTCCCTCCCCTTCCCTCAGAAAACCAGGCAAACCCAACTCCGGTTTGTTTACTAATTCCAAAAGCATTGCTTTGCTCACCTTTTGTAAAACTTCCGACAACACTTCTTCCATCCCCAGAAAACACCAACACTTCCTCTGGCACATTTTCCACATGCATGCTGACCTGTATGGGAAAAAAAGTTACCTCTTAAGTTCCTTTTAATTTGTACCACTCTCAGTTCAATACTATGCAATCGAAAGTGGACTCCTTCACACAGACGCTGAAGGAGTGTATTCACCCTATCCATGCCTCTCATGATTTTATAAAACTCTGTAAGGTTATCCCTAAGCCTCCTGTGCACCAAGGAATATAGCCCGAATCTATTGAATCTCTCTATATAGCTCAAAGTCTCCATCCCTGGTAACATCTTGTAAACAGACTCACTGAGTTAGTCTTGTGTAGGCGTTGGAGGTGGCCCAGAATGGATATGTCCTCAGGAGAGTGGGAGGGGAATCGAAGTGGATTGCACAAGAAGATGGTACAAACCCACAAATTGTTGGAAGAACATCTCATCTTCCACCTGGGGAGTTTACAATAACATGGCATGTGCATTGAATTCACTATTTTCCAAAGCTCCCCTCCCATCCAACTCAATACCAGATTCAGATCTCCGACTAAGATCCGCCGTCTTAACGTAACCTGATTGTCTATCTTCGTTCCAACCTATCCACTCCACACTTCCCATCGACCTATCACCATCACTTCCTACGTTCGCCCACCTAATGCCATTCCACTTAGCATTTCCCTAGTCACACCCCTTCCCCATTTATCTCTCAGCTCACTTTCCCTCTCCTGTACTAAGGAAGGGTTATGCCCCATACGTCGTCTCTCTTGCTCTGCAGATGCTACCTGACTTATTGTGCTTTTTACCAGTGTCACGCTTAATCAACTCCAAAGTGCTTGTAATTTCTTTTCTGGATCCTTTAAAGTTTCAAACATCTTTACTATATCAGAAAGACCAGGAATGCATGCAGTATTCCAAACGTGACCAAACCAATGGCCCATACAGCCGCAACATGATCTCCCAGCTCCTATGTTTAGAACACTGATGAATAACGGCAAACATACCAAACGCTTTCTTCAATATCGTGTCTATATCAGACTCTGCTTTCAAGGAACTATGAAACTGCACTCCAAGATCTCTTTGGTTAGCAACACTCCCCAGGACTTTACCATTAAGTGCACACGCTTCGCCCTGATTTGCAACTCACATTTATCTAAATTATATTCGATCTGCGACGCCCCAGCTATTGGCCCATCTGATCAAGATCATATTGTACTCTGAAGTAACCTTCTTCACTTTTTATTACAAAAAGATGTGGACGCTTTGGAGAGGGTGCAGAGAAGGTTTACGAAGATGTTGCCTGGTATGGAATGTGCTAGCTATGAAGAGAGGTTGAGTAGGTTATGTTCGTTTTCATTAGAAAAAAGGAGATCGAGGAGTGTCTGATTGAGATGTCATCTGGATACTTCGTAACAATGCTTCCTATAATTGCATCAAAAGTCTTTATATAAGTTAAGATAAGCAGTGGATGCAGCACTGATCAAAGAACAAAGAAAGTTTACAGTCCAAGAACAGGCACCTCGGCCCTTCAAGCCTGAGCCGATCCAAATCTACTGTCGAAATCTGCCGCTCAATTCTTAAGCATCTGTATCCCCCTGCTCCCCACTGACTCGTGCATCTGCCCAGACGCAGCTTAAAAGAATCCACACCTCTGCTAGCAACGCGTTCCAAGCACCCACCATCGTCTGTGTGAAGCATTTGCCGCGTGTATCCCCCTTAAACGTTTAACCTCTCACCTTGAAAGCGTGACTTCACGTTATTGAATCCTTCACCCTGGGAGAAAGCTTATGTCTGTCTACCCTGTCTATACCCCCTTCGTGGTTTTGTAAACCTCAATCAGGTCCCCCTCAGTCTCTTGAAAACAAGCCTAACCTGCTCAAGCTCTCTCCACAGCTAGCACCTTCCATACAAGGCAATATCTTTGTCAACTTTCTTTGCACCCTCTCCAAAGCGTCCATATCCTTTTGGTAATGTTGCGACCAGAACTGTACACAGTATTCTAAGTGCAGCCGAACTACTGCCTCGTACAATGTTAACATGGCTTGACAGCTCTTATACTCAATAGCTCGTCCAATGAAGGCAAACATACCATATGCCTTCTTGACCACTCTATCTATCTGTGCAGCAAACTTCAGGGTACAATGGACCTGCATTCCCAGATCTCTCTGCTCATCAACTTTTCCCAAGGCTCTTCCGTTCATTGTATAATTCGCTCGAGAATTAGACTTGCCTAAATGCATCATCTCACATTTGTCTGGATTGAACTCCATCTGACGCTTTTCCGCCCAATTCTCCAGTCTATCTATATTCTTCTGTATTCTTTTACAGTCCCTTATGCTTTCTGCTACTCCACCAATCTTCGTGTCATCTACAAACTTGCTGATCATACCAACAGTGCCCACATCCAGATCATTTATGTATATCACAAACAACAGTGGAGAAAGTGAGGTCTGCAGATGCTGGAGATCAGAGCTGAAAATGTGTTGCTGGAGAAGCGCAGCAGGTCAGGCAGCATCCAGGGAAGGGCTTCAGGAAGGGCTTATGCCCGAAACGTCGATTCTCCTGTTTCCCTGGATGCTGCCTGACCTGCTGCGCTTCTCCAGCAACACATTTTCAGCACAAACAACAGTAGCCCAACACTGACCCCTGTGGAACACCACTGGTCATCCTTTCTACATTTCGAGAAACGTCTTTCAGCTACTACTCTCTGTCTCCTGTTGCTCAACCAGTTCTTTATCCAACCAGCTGAAACACCCTGCATACCATGTGACTTCATTTTCTCTGTTAGTTTACCACGGGGAACCTTATTAAATGCCTTACTAAAGTCCATGCATATGGCATCAACAGCCCTGCTTTCATCTATCACCTTGGTCACTTCTTTAAAGAACTCTATTAAGTTGTTAAGGCACGATCTCCCACGCACAAAACCATGTTGCCAATCACAGATAAGCCGATTCCTTTCAGTGTGTCACCCTACTAGTCACAGGCTCAAGTCTGACAAGCAACACTCTACCAACATCCCGTCTTCCACCTTCGAGCCAATTTTGTATTCATTTGACTAGTTCTCTTTGTGTTCTATGTGATCTAACCTCCCTACCAAATTTACCATGAGGAATCTTGTCAAACACCTTACTGAATTCCATTTCGTTCAAATCTCCGGCTCTGAACTCGTCAAACCACTTTGCTACTTCTCAAAATTTGTCAGACACGACTTCCCACGCAGAAGGTCATGTTGACTATTTCTAATAAGTCCCTGCCTTTCCAAATCACATAACTCCTGTCGCTTTGGATTCCTTTTAACAACTTGCCCACCACTGATGTCAAGCTAATTAGTCTGTAGTTTCATGGGTTTTCCTCATCACTTTTCTTAAGTAGCGGTACGACATTAGCCAACATGTGGTCTTCCTACATTTCACCTGCGGCTATCAATAAAAGAAATATCACAGCAAGGGGCCCAAAATCGCTTCGTCAACTTCCCACAGTAGAATATTAAAGTGCAGAAACAGATTACTAGTGTAATGTGTATTCACTCATCCAAAAAGTCATCCATCAGACTTATCCGCCTTTCCAGAATTTGTTCAGCAGAATTGTAGTTTCGTGCATTTGATGTATGTATATGTGTGTGTAAGCGATTTTGCCTCTGGTAGCCCTTCCAGCAGGGAGTTCAAGGGAATCCTCTCCCCCTTTGCACTAACGTTTCTAGACTACCGTCTTAAAATCCCTTTATTACCATACTCCCCCGTATCAGATCATGAAGCTATGGTAGTCAGGCCTTTCCCATCTACAATATCAAGGCAGATCAATCTTTTGTGCATTTTAATTAATACACCCTTTCTCTGTCCTCTTCCAAGGGCAACGAGCCAACATGTCTAAATTTTGATCACAACTGTATTTTTCAGGTGTGAAAATGTGCGTATACTTCAACTAGAGGAAACGTCATTCTGCAAATTGTATTGGTAAATAAGCCAGCCTTGGAATCCTCAACGCTTCCTCTCAGTGTTGTTCAATACCGAGAAGTACCAATTCATATGCTGAGCGAAGATGGCACATGGTAATCAGCAGGGCGTTTCCTTGACGATGTTGAACCTGAAACCACGAGATGTCATGAAGTCCAGAATCAATGTTGCGGTCTCTAAAGGCAGGTCCCACTTGTTTGTATAGCACTGTGATGCCTTCTCTGTTTTGCAGGTGGCATAGGTCATATCCAGGAATAGTGATGGCGGTATCTGGGCCATTGTTTGTAAGGGATAATTCGGTGAATATGATTGTGTCAGGCTGTTGATTGCCTGGCCTATAGGATGGCTGCATCAATTCCTGGAACTCGTCCCCAGAGGTTTTTAAGGTGAACTTTGCATCGTCGAAAGGGCTGTTTCTGCCATTTGCATGTTACGTTGCTTAGGTCGACACCAACTTTCTTTAAGACTTTGTAGCGTTTGATACAACTGATTGGCTTGCTAGACAATGTTAGGAGGCAATTGAGAGTCTAACCCCTGCTGCTTGTTTTGTGTCACATATAGACCAATTCAGGTCAGGAGGTTTACTTTCCTTCCCTGAAAGACATTAATGATCCAGATGTCTTTCTTTTTTCCAAAATCGACAAAGAATTTACAGTCATCAGTAAGTTCGTGATGGCAGCTTTTAAAACAAAATCATTGAAGTAAAATTCGACGATCAGGCCGTGATCAGATTCCAACCCGGGTCGCCAGAGCATTACCTGAGTTTCCTGATTAATAGTCTAGGGATAATACTGCTAAGGCAGCGGGTGAAAATACATGCTGCAAATTCAGGTGGGTAAAAACATAGGGGGCATAAACAAAATACTTACAGAAAGCGAAAGAGTTTGGGAGAATCGGAGGGTGAGAACAATGAGAGACTGGGAAACAGTGAGAGAGAATCCGAGTCTCAGAAACAATGGAGAGAAGTGGGGAGAAGGATGCATTAGGAAACAAAGGGACAAAATGAAATTAAGGCACAGAAATTGAGAAGCAATAAGTGATACACTGGGAAACAAAGACGGAGAAACAAAGGGACAAAGTGAAATTAAGGCGCAGAGACTGAGAAGAAATGGGTGAAAAAGACACCGAGGAACAGCATGTGAGAGAAGTGGGAGAAACTTTGTAGGCGAAACAGGAACAAAGATGCAGAAACAGAGACTGAGGAGTGAAAAACAGGCTGATACAGAGGTCATGAGGAACAGATGCGAAGAACAGAGATGGAGAATTGGAGACAATGAAAGCAAACTGAGAAAAACAGTGAGAGGAACAGAGGAGAAAAACAAAGAGAAAAAGCACAAGGGAGGAAAGACGTGTTGGGAAACATTGAATAAAAACAGAGGTACAGAACAGAGTCTGAGAAACAGGGGGTAGAAAAAGAAGGGGAGAATGAGAGACTGAGAAACGGTGCGAATGGCAGACAGAAAGTATCAGAGAGGGAGAAACAGACTCAGGAAGAGGTGGGAAGAAAACGAAATGGAGAATCAATAGAGCGGAATCAAAAGGGAAAGAAAGGAGAAAGATATTAGAACATAGAACATAGAAAACTACAGCACAGGACAGGCTCTTCGTCCCAAGATGTTGTGCTGAGGTTTATTCCGATTCTAAAATACAGTAGACTGACCTCCGCACCCCTGTATTCACTTCTGTCCATGTGCATGTCCGGCCGTCGCTTAAAGGGCCTTAATGACTCTGCTTCCACCACCACTGCTAGCAATGTATCCCATGCATTCACAACTCTCTGTGTAAAGAACCTACCTCCGATGACTCCCCTCCAGCTTCTTCCTAACAGATTTAAAGCTGTGACACCTCGTGCCAGACAATCCTGCCCTGGCGAAAGTCTCTGACTACCGACTCTATCCATGCCTCTCTTTGCCTTATATACCTAGATCAGATCACCTCTCTTCCTCCTTCTCTCCAGAGAGATAGGTCCGAGCTTAGTTAACCTCTCTTCGTAAGACAAGCCTTCCAGTCCAGGCAGCATCCTGGTAAACCTTCTTTGCATCCTCTTCAAAGCCTCAGTACCTTTCCAATAATTTGAACCTGTTTGATTAGATTAGATTCCCTATTGTGTGGAAACTGGCCTTTCGGCCTAACAAGTCCACGCTGACCCTCCGAAGAGCAACCCACCCGGACCCATTCCTCTAAATCCACCCCCGACTAATGCACCTAACACAATGGGCAATTTACCATGGCCAATTCACCTAACCTGCACATCTTTGTGACTGTGGGAAGAAACCGGGGCACCCGGAGGAAACCCACACAGACACTGGGAGAATGTACAAACTCCACACAGACAGTTGCCCGAGGCAGGAATTAAACCCAGGTCCATGGCGCTGTGAGGCAGCAGTGCTAACTACTGAGCCACCGTGTCGCCCCTTATTAGGCGACCAGAACTGGATATAATATTCCAATGTGGTCTCACCAGGGTTTTGTCGAGCTGCAGCAAACCTTGAGGTTCTTAGCTCGATCCTTCTGTTAATGAAAGCCAAAGCACCATATGCTTTCTGAACAACCCTATCCACTTGGGGTGGCATCTTTGAGGGATCCATGCATTTGAACATCTAGATCCTGCTGTTCCTCCACACGGCCAAGGTTGAGAAACAAAGGGTGAAATCGGGCTGAGTGAATTAGAGATTGACAAAAAGAGAGTAAGAGAGAGAACGGAAAATAGGTACTGATGAACAATGGGGAAAAGGAACACAGGGATGGCACAGGCGGAGAAAGAGAAGAAACAGTGTTCGAAACGCAGACACTGAGAAATAGTAGACGAGAATCAGAGAGATACACAGGGTTTGATTTACAGGAAGGTAGAAACACAGAAAGGAGATTGAGAACTATTGCATGCAAAACAGAGTGGGAGAAACTAAAGTGGAGACACAGGATCTGAGAACCAGATGGGGCAAAACAGAGGGCGTGAAACAGAGACAGTGATAGCAAGTTTTGAGAAGATTTGTAGCTATGGTTGAGGTTGTGGACATTTTGAATGTTCGTTTTCAAATGTTTCATCACCATACTAGATAACATCTTCAGCGAGCCTCCGGACGAAGCACTGCTGGTGTTTCCTGCTTTATATGTTTGGGTTTCCCTGGGTTGGTGATGTCATTTCCTCGTGGTGACATAATTTCCTATGGTGATGCCATTTCCTGTTAATTTTTTTCACGGGTTGGTAAATGGGGTCCAAGTCAATGTGTTTTTTACAGAGTCCCGTTTGGAATGCCATGCTTCTAGGAATTCTCGTGCGCGTCTCTGTTTGGCTTGCCCTCGATTGGGTGTGTTGTCACAGTCGAAGTGGTGTCCTTCTTTATCAGTATGTAAGGATACTAGTGCGAGGGGGTTGTGTCGTTTTGTTGTTAGTCGATTTTCATGTATCCTAGTGGCTGGTTTTGTGCCTGTTTGTCCAATGTAGTGCTTGTTACAGTTATTGCACGGTATTTTGTAAATGATATTAGTTTTGCTTGTTATCTGTATAGGATGTTTTAAGTCCATTAGCTGCTGTTTTAGTGCGTTCGTGTGTTTGTGGGCTACCATGATGCGAAGGGGCCTGAGTAGTCTGGCAGTCATTCCCAAGATGTCTTTGATGTGGGGGAGAGTGGTTAGGTTTTTGAACGCATTTTGTCTGCTTGCTTGGTTTTATTGCTGAGACATCAGTGGACTTTGTTCATTGGGTACCTATTCTTTTTGAATACACTGTATCGGTGATTTTCCTCTGCTCTGCGTAGTTCCTCTTTGCTGCAGTGTGTGGTGGCTCGTTGAAATAATGATCTGATGCAGCTTCGTTTGTGGATGTTGAAATGATTGCTTCTGTAGTTCAAAATTTGGTCCATATGTGTTGTTTTCCTGTAAGTGCTGGTTTGAAGATCCCCATGGGCTGTTCGCTCTACAGTGTCATCTAGGAATGGCAGTTTGATGTTGTTTTCCTCCTCTTTAGATAGAGTGCTATCGGGGCGGAAGTCAGGCATTGATAAACTGAGGGAGAGAACCCGAGATCGCACACAAAGGGAAGAAAAGTCGTGAAACAGAGACTGAAAAAGGAAGGTCGAGAAATGGAAGGGAGAAAGAGAAAGTGCGAAACAGTGATGAAGAAAGTCGAGGGGAAATAGCGACGGGGAGAAACAGATTGGGGAGTCAAAGAGGGGAGGAAACTAAGAGAAGAATCAGAGACTGAGAAACGGAGTACAAAAAACAGAGGGGAAGAATCAGACATGGACCATCAGACCGGGAGAAACTGAAGGGCGAAACAGGGACGACGGAACAAAGGGGAATAAACAAAGCGTGATAAAGAGTGGGTGGTACAATGAGGAAGAGAAGTGGAGACAGAGAAACAAACGCTGAAATTGAAAAAAGTCCTGAGAAACAGTGACAGAAACAGACTGCGAAACCGAAAGGAGAAACAAAGTGGCGTGATACATACTGAGAAACAATGGTGAGGAACAAATGTGGGGGAAACAGAAGTGCAGAGACAGAGGCTGAGAAGATGAAACTTACAAGCAGAAACCAAGATACGGAGATGCAGAATCGGAGATGGTGCAACAGGAGGAGATTAAACAGAAATTGAGCATCAAGGCTGAGAAACACAGGAGGCGAAATACTGGGGAGAAATGGATGTTCAGCAACGGAAGGGGGAACTGAGGAGGAGAAACTGATGGGGGATCCAGAGAATGCTAAATCGTGAAGCTGAAACAGAGGGATAAAAACGTCAGAGGATAAAGAAGAGAGAGTGAGAAATTCAGGTGTCCTAACAATGGGTTAAAAACAGATGGGGTGAATAAGAAAAGGAACAAAAGAGGAACACGCTATGAAACAGAGAGGGAGAACATAGAACATAGAACATAGAAGAATACAGCGCAGTACAGGCCCTTGCCATGTTCCTCACCTCCCTACACTCCAGGCCCTGCACCCTGAAGCTACAATCTGAGAAGTCGAGACTCAGAAACAGATACTGAGAAAAGAGGACTGAGAAACTGAGAGAAAAGACGGGGAGTAACGGGGGAAAACAAAGGTTGAGACACAGATATTGAGAAACAAAGAGGGAGAAAGAGTAAGGGAAACACGGGGGAGAAACGGGGATTGTAAGAGTGACTGAGAAAGAGAGACTTATTTTAATTTATGATATCACTGCTATCTTATTGATTCAAATGGCAGCGTGTTCTTTCCCCTGAACTGTTTGGTGGTCTATATTCCTTCATTTTATCTGCCATGGTGATGATATTCAGCAGTATATTAAGTTTTTAGCCTTCACTGAGTCACTCAGAAGCTCCATTGTGTAAATGAAGTCGAGGTAATGTATTTTGACAGTGATTGAGTTACTGTTTGGGGAAGTTTGGGGAGGTAAAGTTGCTCAGACTCCGTCAGTGACCACAGGGTGAAAAGGTCTGCATGGATTTCATCAAGATGCTTTGGTTTGCGCTTTTGTCCACATTTTAGACGAACCAGAAGCCTGTTTCTTTTTATCAATTTATCTCACTGGACAACCTGGAATTGTATTTTCTTCTGTGAAATAAGGAAGAAGAATTCAAAGCCACCACCTAGACGTTATTGGGAAGTCTATCTAATTTCAAAATGAAAACGGCCAAGGTTTTATCCTAACTGCCAGAGCAGAAACAGAAAAAAGTGGTTTTCCAAAATTTGACAGAATGTTTTTATATCAACCTCCATTTACGTAACATCTCAAATTAATTTATCAGAGTCACTATTTCCTTCTAATGACAATTGGCGAGTTATTCTGGCCCTTACTGTTGCTGGTGAAGTACAACTTGCCTGATCGTCTGATCCTTACCATGCACAATTAATTAGAACAAAATGTAAATGAACAACATAATGTCTCCAGAAATTAGGATAACATAGTTGTTGATGTTTTAGCCAGTTTACGCATGAGAATTGAGGGTAGTAGTAAGAACTGAGCATGGATGATTCTGGGCGAGGTCAGCTCCACTCACTGCAAATGACATGTTATTGCACAGGACCTGATACACTGATACACCTGATACACAAAGAGTGACAATGTGGTACATTTTGAAACTAATGAAAAAGGCAGGAAGAGAGATGAAATTCTGAAAAAGGAATGTATGTAACTAGGTGGGAATTTGAAAATCGGGACATCTAGTGTTGTAATGTTGGGATTACTACGAGAGCATAGAACATTACAGCGCAGTACAGGCCGTTCGGCCCTCAATGTTGCACCGACCTTGGAACCAACCTGAATCCTATCTATCCTATACTATTCGATGTTCATTCATATTTTTTATCCTTAAACCACTTCAATGTCCTTAAAGTTATCGTGACTACTACTGTTGCAGGAAGTGCTGTCTATGTCTCTACTACTCTCTGAGTAAAGAAAGACCCTCTGACACCTGTCCTATACCTACCATCCCTTAATTTAAAGCTATGTACCCTCGTGCTGGTCATCAACATCTGAAGAAAAAGGCTCCCACTTTCTGCCTATCTAAACCTCTGATTATCGTATATGTCTAAATTAAGTCACTTCTCAAACTTCTCTGTAACTAAAACAGCCTAAAGTCCTTCAGCATTTCCCCATAAGACCTAACCTCCATAGCAGGCAACATCCCAGTAAATCTCCTCTGAGCCCGTTCCAAAGCTTCTCGATGCTTACTGTCGTGTGGTGACCAGAACTGTACACAATACTCCAAGTGTGGTCGCACCATACTTTTGCACAGCTTCAGCATGACCTGGTGGCTGAGAAAATCAATCCCTCAATGAATAAAATCTAACACACCGTATGCCTTCAAAACAAAGCTATTGGAAGGGTTTGGAGGGATATGGGCCGGGTGCTGGCAGGTGCGACTAGATTGGATTGGGATATCTAGTCGGCATGGACGGGTTGGACCGAAGGGTCTGTTTCCATGCTGTAGATCTCTATGACTCTAACCTGGGAGGCAAATTTCAGGAATCTATGTACATTGTCACCGGGATCCCTCTGCTCATAGGCACGACCAAGAATTTTACCATGACTTCATGATCCCTTATTCATATTGCTCCTTCCAAACTGAATCACATTACAACTTTTCACATTAAACTCCATTTGTCAATTCTCAGCCAAGCTCTGTAGCTAATCTAAGTCCCTCTGTAACTTGCAACATTCTTCAGCACTATCCAGACTTCCACGACATTAGTGTCATCCGCAAATTTATTAACCCATCCTTCTATGCCCTCATTGGGGTCGATTATAAAAATGATAAACAGCAGTGGCCCCAAAACAGAGCGTTGTGGTATACCACCAGTAAATGAACTTCAGGGTGAACACTTCCCATCAACCACCATCCTTTGTCTTCTTTCAGCTCGTCCATTTCGGAACCAAACCGCTAAATCACCCTCCATCTCATGCTTTTACATTTTGTGCAATAGACTACCGTGAGGAAAGTTATCAAACGCTCTGCTGAAACCCATAGACATCACATCAACCGTTTTATCTTCATTCCCCTGGTTTGCTCACCTTCACAATTAGGTTTGTGAAGTACGACCTGCCCTTCACACAACCATGTTGACTAACCACATCATCGCATTCCTCGCCAGATGATTATAAATCCTATCTGTTATAAACCTTTCCAACACTTTACCCACAACCGAAATAAGGCTCACTGGTCTTTAATTGCCAGGATTGTCTCCACTCTCTTTCTTGAACAATGGGACAACATTTGCTATCCTCCAGTTTTCTGGCAGTATTCCTGTAGACAATGACGATTTAAAGATTAAATCCAAAGAACTCTAGTTTCTTCTCAGGCTTCCCAGAGAATCCTAAGATAAGTACCATCCGGCCAAGGGGACTTACCTATTTTCACACTTTACAGAATTGCTAACACCGTCTCCTTACGAAACTTAACCCATTTGATCTAGTAGCCTGTATCTCAGTATTCTCCTCGACAATATTGCATTTTTCCAGTGTGAAAGCTGACGAAAAATATTCATTTAACGCTTCCACTATCTCCTTGGACTCCACGCACAGCTTCTCACTACAATCTTTGATTGGTCCTAACATTTCTTTCTAACATCTCTACCCACCTCCGCCATTCCAACCTCTCACACTCACAATGCGCAGCCCTCCACTCCCTCTGCTCCAATCCCAACCTCATCATCAACCCAGCGGATAAAGGGGGTGCAGTGGTAGTTTGGTGCACTGACCTCCACACCACTGAAGCCAGATGCCAACTCGAAGACACGTCCTCCTACCGTCCCCTCGACCATGACCCCAGCCCCATCACCAAACCCAGACGATAGAGAACCTCATCACCTCGTGAGATCATCTATCCAATGCTTGCAACCTCGTAGTCCGGGAACGCCACACCGCCCCATTCTACCTCCTTCCCAAGATCCACAAGCCTGACCACCCTAGACGACCCATTGTCTCAGCATGCTCCTGCCCCATCGAACGCATCTCCACCTACCCCGATAGTGTCCCATCGACAGTCCAGGAACTCGCCACATACATTCGAGACATCACCCACGTCCTCCACCTCCTCCAAGACTTCCATTTCCCTGGCCCCCAATGACTCACCTTCACCATGGACATCCAGTGCTTCAAGACCTTCATCCGCCATGACCAGGGCCTCCAAGCCCTCCGTTTCTTCCTCTCCCAACGTATCCAACAGTATCCTTCCACTGACAATCTCATTCTTTTGGCTGAACTGGTCCTCACCCTCAACAGTTTCTCCTTCGAATCCTCCCACTTCCTCCAGATCAAAGGGATGGCATTGGGCACCCGTATGGGCCCAGCTATGCCTGTTTCTTTGTCGACTATATAGAACAATACATCTTGCACAGTTTCACCGACCACTCCTCATATCTTCCTCCGTTACATTGATGACTGCATTGGCGCCGCCTCGTGCAGTTCATCAACATCACCAACACATTCCACCCCGACCTTAAATTCACCTGGACCATCTCTGACACCTCCCTCCACTTTCTGGACCTCTCATCTCCATTAATGACGACAGACTTGACACTGACGTTTATTACAAACCTACCGACTCCCACAGCTATGTGGATTGCACCTCTTTCCACCCTACCTGCTGCAAAATTGCCATCCCGTATTCACAATTCCTACGCCTCCACCGTATCTGCTCCCAGGAGGACCAGTTCCACCACAGAACACACCAGATGGCCTCCTTCTTTAGAGACCACAATTTCCCTTCCTACATGGTTGAAGATGCCCACCAATGCATCCCATCCACATCCCGCACCTCCGCCCTCAAACCCCACCCCTCCAACCGTAACAAGGAGAGAACTCCCCTGGTCCTCACCTTCCACTCTACCGACCTTCGCAAAAACTGCATCATCCGCCGACACTTCCGTTACCTCCAAACCGACCCCACCCAACAAAGATATTGTTCCCTCCACATCTCTTTCCTCTTTCCGCAAAGACAGTTCCCTCCGTGACTACATGGTCATATCCACGCCCCCCAACAACCCACCCACGCGTCCTGGCACCTTCCCCTGCCGCCGCAGGAATTGCAAAACCTGTGTCCATACCTCTTCATCCACCTCCATCCCAGGTCCAACAGGAGCCTTCCACATCTATCAAAGTTTCACCTGCACACCAACCAATGTCATTTATTGTATCCATTGCTCCCCATGTGGTCTCCTCTGCATTGGGGAGACCGGGCGCCTCCTCGAAGAGCACTTTAGGAAACATCTCCGGGACACTTACACCAATCAACCCCACCGCCCCATGGCCCAACATTTCAACTCCCCCTCCCACTCTGCCAAGGTCATGCAGGTCCTCGTCTTCCTCCACAACCACTCCCCCACCACTCGACGCCTGCAGGAAGAAGACCTCTTCTTCCGCCTCGGAATACTTCAATCCTAGTGCATCAATGTAGACTCCACCAGTTTTCTCATTCTCCTTCCCTACCTTATACCTTCCTAACTTGCAGCTGAGCACCGTCCTCTTGACCTGTCCCACCTGCCAATCTACCTTACCACATATCCACTCCACCCTCCCTTCTGACCTATCACCTTCTTCCCCACCTCCATCCACCCATTGTACACTTTGCCAACTTCCCCCACCCTCCTCTCTGACCTTTAACCTCTATCCCCACCCCTTTCACTTATTGTACTCTTTGCTACCTTCTTCCCAGCCTCCCACCCATTTATCTCTCCATCCCAGAGGCTTCCTTCCTCTCTTCCTGATGAAGTGCTTTTTCCCGAAACGTCGATTTTCATGCACCTTAGATGCTGCCTGACCTGTTGTGCTTTTCCAGCACCCCTCTAATCTAGACTCTGCTCTCCCACATCTGCAGTCCTCACTTTTGCCTAGTTGATTTTAACCTTACTGCTAATCCTCTTGCATGGATGCTTACCTTAAAGACGTTTCCTTCCCCTCTCTACAAGAATCTCAGTGAGTCTCTCTCTCTCTCTCATTGCAACCCGGGTCATCTCCTCTGCCCTGAAGCTCTTCAACCCTGTCCTGAAACAGACTCGCTACCACAGCCACATTTGCTACCTCAGTGACAGCCTCCATAACCAACTGACCCCACATGGACTCCAGACTGCATTTAAACCAGCAGAGTTCGGAACCAAACAGGACAACCTGTACAGACTACAGATTCAAAACCACCAGCTATGGTTCTCCTTCAGGATCCTCCGCTCCACACACACAGCAATGTGCCGGCACCTAACCTCTCTACAGCTAGCACTACCTCAACTGAGGGCCACACTCTCTCAGAACTGCAAAGGGCCCATTCTGTACGATATTCTAAGAAGGATTCATACTCTCAACAAACAGTATTTCAACACCATCTTAAACATCAAGAACTGCAAGTACAACAAACTTTTATGCACCCACCTCCATAGCCAGCACGCCTCAAACATCCCCAGCCTCTGGAACTGCTCGGACGCCATTAGGCATGCGGCTGGTACAGCTAGCATCCAAACGGCGATCGATGACGGCACTTCCTCCCCATCATGGCCACTTCCACAGCCAATTCCGCCCCTCACGATTCCTCATGCGTCACACGTAACATCTCTTCGGCCCCCACGTCAGCACTGACGTCACGCACTCAGCGACTTACGCCCGACCTATTGCCGTGTTCGCCACCACCTCTGCCCCCACCAACACCATTCACCTGCATTCTGCTGACACAACCCCATAGATAACATTGTCACCATTCCCGCACCCCAGAAACCCGGGGGGATCATCACCACTGCTCATGATTCCACCCCATTCCCCGTAAAACGACGTCCACTCCAGTTACAGGCTCCAACCCCACTGGCATTTGCACACCCACAGCAGTTCCCAACGCCCAGTGCTGCCAAATGTTCACCATAGACCCACACCTTCCCCTCCGTGAGGACGAATGATCGGTCCTCAGCAAAATCTGTACCTTTGTCCGCTTCCGCCCATGCATCAATGAATTTAATACACATCATGACATCAAACACTTCTTCCACCGCCTCCACATCCAGGCTTACTTATTCAATCAGGACTCCTGCCCACCTTCCGAGGACCCCTTTGCCTGCCTCCAACACACCCCATTCACCTGGACACCTGAGCGGACCTATTACCCACCCTCGATCTCTTCATTTCCAACTGCCACCTCCGAGCTTAATTTTTCAATCAGGACTCCCTCCAACCTACTGAGGACCCCTCTGCCTGCCTCCAATATCATAGGTAATAGGTAATAGACAATAGGTGCAGGAGTACGCCATTATGCCCTTGGAGCCTGCACCACCATTCAATATGATCATGGCTGATCATCCATAATCAGTATCCTTTTTATGCCTTATCTCCATAACCATTGATTCCACTATTCTTGAGAGCTCTATCCAACTTTTTATTAAATGAATCCAGAGACTGGGCCTCCACTGCCTTCTGGGGCAGAGCATTCCATACAGCCACCACTCTCTGGGTGAAGACATTTCTCCTCATCTCTGTCCTAAATGGTCTGCCCCGTACTTTTAAGCTGTGGCCTCTGGTTCGGCATTCACCCATCAGCGGAAACATGTTTCCTGCCTCCAGAGTGTCCAACCCTTTAATAATCTTATATGTCTCAATCAGATCCCCTCTCAGTCTGCTAAACTCAAGGGTATACAAGCCCAGTCGCTTGAGTCTTTCAGTGTAAGGTAGTCTCGCCATTCCAGGAATTGACCTCGTGAACCTACGCTGCATTTCCTCAATAGCCAGAATGTCTTTCCTCAAGTTTGGAGACCAGAACTGCACACAATACTCCAGGTGTGGTCTCACCAGCTGCAGAAGAACCGCTTTGCTTCTATATTCAATCCCTCTTGTTATGAAGGCCAGCATGCTATTAGCCTTCTTCACTACCTGCTGTACCTGCATGCTTACCTTCATTGACTGGTGTATAAGAACACCGAGATTTCTCTGTACTGCCCTTTTACCCAAATTGATTCCATTTAGGTAGTAATCTGCCTTCCTGTTCTTGCCATCAAAGTGGATAACCATACATTTATTCACATTACACTGCATCTTCCATGCATCTGACCACTCACCTAACCTGTCCAAGTCACCCTGTAATCTCCTAACATCCTCATCACATTTCACCCTGCCACCCAGCTTATTCTCCATTCATCTGGACACCTGTGCTGAACTATTATCCACCCTCGATCTCTTTATTTCCAACTGCCGCCAGGACATCAACCGCCTCTACTGTTGGGGAGGTTTTAAACTAATGTGGCAGGGGACTATGAACCAGAAGAGAAAACAAGTAGGCAGCGAGGTGGAGACTGGAAACTGTAAGAATCATGAAGATAACATTAATGAAGGGAAGAATAGGCAGACAGCAGGTGAGCACAAAAGAACTGGTGGCCTGAAATGCATCTACTTTACTGCAAGGAATATAGTGTGTAAGACAAATGAACTTAGGGCTTGGATTGGTAATTGATAAAATTATTCTGCAATTGCAGAACGGAATCCTACAACGCCTAGTATATAACTTTCACTCACAAATCATTTGTAAATATTATTACATCATTGGAAAAGTTAATAGAACAAAAGACATTCATAGACATCGCATTTAGAAGAGAATGTGTCACCAGTTAAGAGGACAAAGAATCTTTTGTAAAGGAGAAGAGATCGACCAGTGAAGACAAAAGTGATTTTTTTTCTCGAAGGGTTCTGCATTTTAGCATTACCTTTCTGGAATTACATTGAATGCACAATCCTTAAGTATTCTGAAGGAAGTATTATATCGGCTCCTGATTTCAAAGGGAGTGTAGGATTATTGGGATTATGTAGAATGTAGGGTTGAGGTTAAAATCAGAAAGAGTAAGTGACAATACTGACAATACTACGATTCTGAGAGAGGTATTTTGTCCTTTTTTAAAGAGAACCTTTGAGCTAGTAATAGTGAGTTGTATCTTCCAAGACACTAAAGTAACAACTTCTGAGACTCTAGGATTCTTTAAGTTAAAACAATAGATGAAGTACGATGAAGTGGAGTCAGGCTCCGACACAGCAAGGGTTTTAATGTAGCATTCAGTTGTTTACGTTTTGAAGTTGGCTGTGGAAACTGGTATACGCCTCGCTCTGCCATAACAAACAGCTGGACTAGAGAAGCGCCACATGTGAGACAATCCATTTCAGTAAACTTTTCGTTGACAATGGTGTGTTCATGAGACGTCAGTATATTTGAACAAACTCACGATTAGTATGTTGCCTCCCAGATGCCAGGGTTCGTGCCCTCACTGATCGTGTTTTTGAGATGCTTGAAGGGGAGGGGGAGCAGCTCCAAGTCGTGATAAACATAGACAACAAAGACAAAGGTAGGAGGAATGGTGGGATCTAAGCCAGAAATTCAGGGAGCTCGGTTGGAAGCTTAGAGCGAGAACAAATATAATTTGTTACCCATGCCACGTGCTCGTAAAGCGAGGAAGAGGGAGCGACCGGAGCTGGACACGTGGGCTGCAGGGATGGTGCAGGACGGACGGTTTTGGATTCATGGATAATTGGAGTTCTTTCGTGGGAAGCTGGGACCTCTACAACCAGGATGATCTTCGTCTGAACCAGTAGGGTACTAATATCCTGGGGGGATAAATTTGCTAAGGCTCTTTGGGGGATTTAAACTAATACAACAGGAGGATGGGAACCTGAATTGTAGTTCCAGTGTGCAGAAGGTTGAGGGTAGTGAGGGCATGGAGAGCTTACAAGATCGCAAGAGGGCACTGGCAATCAGGATGGTAGATGGAAATGTGTGTATTTCAATGCCAGGAGCATTCGGAATAACATGGGTGAAGTTTCAGTATGGGTTAGTACCTGGGATTTCGATGTTTTAGCCATTTAAGAGACATGGCCACAGGAGAGACAGTAATGTTGTGTAGATTCTGGGATTTAGATGTTTTAGCAAGAACGGAGAAGATGGTTAAAGAGGCGGGTGTGGGGCATGGTTAATCAAGGGCAGTATTACAGCAGATGAGATAACGTTTGAGGACTCATCCACAGAGGTAGTTTGGGCTGAGGTTAGAAACAGGAAAGGAGAGGTCACTCTGTTGGGAGTTTTCTCTAGGCCTCCGAATTGTTCCAGAGATGTAGAAGAAAGGATACCAAGATGATTCTTGATAGGAACGACAGTAACAGCGTAGCTGTTATGGGTGCTTTAACTTCTCCAAACTTGATTGGGAATGCTATAGTTCAAGTAGTTTAAATGTGTTAGTTTTTTGTTCAAAGTGTGCAGGAGGGTTTTCTGTCACAGGCCAACAAGGGGCGATGTCATATTGGATTTGATATGGGGAATGAACCTGGCCAGATGTTAGATATGGAGGTAGGTGAGTGCTTTGGTGACAGTGACCATAATTCCGTTGTGTTAACAATATCAACGGCAGGAATAGGGATATACCACAGGGAAAGAGGTATAACTGCTTCAAAGACAATTATGATTCGATTAGGTAAGATTTGGGATGCATAGGTTGTTGCAGGAAACTACAGGGGACGGACACTCTTGAAATGTGGAGCTTATTCAAGGAACAGCTACTGCAGGTCCTTGATAAGTATACACCTATCAGCGAGTTTTGAGAAGATTTGTAGCTCAGGCTGAGGTTCTGGATGTGGGTTTGCTCGCTGAGCTGGAAGGTTCGTTTTGCAGACGTTTTGTCACCATACGAGGGAACGTCATCAGTGAGTCTCCACATGAAACACTGATGGTATGACCAGCTTTGTATTTATGCGTTTAGGTTTCCTTGGTTTGGCGATATCACTTACGGTGGTGACGTTGGGGCGTCGAACGGCTTGCCAGCAACAGATGTAGACTCTCCGAAGTTAAGCACATTTAAATAGGCATTAGACATACATGCGGATAATAATGAACGGTGGAGGTTAGATGGGCATCAGATTAGTTTCGCATGTCGCCACAATATTGACGGCCGAAGGGTCTGTACTGTGGTGTAAAGTTACATATACTATGTTCTAAAACTAACCGCAGACATGTTTTGACGACTTTAATGAGGAAAGAAAGTGGTGTACAGTAGTGGAGGAATAAACTGACTGAAACAGATTGTAAGTGTGAAATTTTATACTTTAAAGTCAACGTCATAGAACATGGGACATTACAGGGCAGTACAGGCCCTTCGGCCCACAATGTTGCGCCGAATTATGAAACTAATTTGAAGTCCATCTAACCTACTCTATTCCATTTTCATCCATATGTGTATCCAATAACCATTCAAATGCACTTACATTTGGCGGGTCTACTCCTGTTGCAGGCAGGAGTTCCACGACCCTCCTACTCTCTGAGTAAAGAAACTACTTCTGATATCTGTTGTATAGCTATAGCCGCTCAATTTGAATGTATGGCATCTCGTACTACTCACCACTATCCGAGGAAAAAGGCTTTCACTGTCCACCCTATCAAACCCTCTGACTAACTTATATGTCTCAATTAAGTCACCTCTTAACCTTTATCTCTCTACGAAAACAGCTTCAGCTCCCTGATAATACCGTCCCTTCATACGAGGCAGCATTCCAGCAAATCTCCTCGGACCTTTTCAAAACTTTTGCATCCTTCTTATAATGCGGTGAACGTAACTGTACACAATACTCAAAGTGCAGCTGCACCAGAGTTTTGTACAGCTGCAACATGACCTAATGGCTCCGAAACTCAACCCCTCTACTTTAAAAGCTAGCGCACCGTCTGTCCTCTTAACAACTCTATTAACATGGGTGAAAACGTTTAGGAATCAATGTGATTGGCCACCGAGAGGTCCCTGCTCATCTCCAGTACCCAGTATTCTTGTTGCTCCTTCCAAAGTGAATCACCTCACATTTTTCCGCATTAACCTTCATTTGCCACCTCCCAACCCAGCTCTGCAGCTCCTGTTTCCATCTGTAAACTGTAACATCCTTCAGCAGTATCCAACACTACACAGACCTTATTTTGATTTGTAAATTTACTAACCCATCCTTCTACGCCCTGATCCAGGGCATTTATGAAAGTGACAAAGAGCTGCCGCCCTAAAACAAATCCGTGAGGTCCACCACTTCTGAACTGAACTCCCAGGATGAACATTTCCGTTCAAACACCACCCCCTGTCTTCTTTCAGCGAGCCAATTTCTGATGCAAACCACCAAATCATCCTCAATCCCACATCTCCATGTTGTGTGCAGTAGCCTACCGTGGAACCTTAACAAATGCCGTACTGCAGTCCATATGTGGTACAGTGGTTAGCACTGCTGCCTCACAGTGCCAGAGACTCGCGTCCAATTTCCGCCTCAGGTGACTCTCTGTGTGGAGTTTGCACATTCTCCCCGTGTCTGCGTGGGTCTCCTCGAGGTGCTCCGGTTACTTCCCACAATCCAAAAATGTGCAGGTTAGGTGAATTGGCCATGCTAAATTGCCCGTAGTGTTAGGTGAAGGGGTAAATGTAGGAGAATGGGTCTGGGTGGGTTACACTTCGGCGGGTCGGTGTGGACTTGTTGGGCCGAAGGGCCTGTTTCCACAATGTAAGTAATCTAAAAACATCAACCACTTCACCTTCAACCGTCTGTTTGGTTACATCCTCAAAGAACTCAGTCAAGTTTCTGAAGCATGACCGACTCTTCACAAAGCTGTGTTGACTATTCCCAATCAACTTATTCCTCTCTACATGATTATAAATCCTTTCTCTTATAACCCTTTCCAACACTTTATCCACAACTGAAGTCAGGCTACTTGTCTATAATTACAAGAGTTGTCTCCACTCCCCTTCCAGAACAAAGGGACAGCATTTGCTATCCTCCAGTCTTCTGACACTATTCTGTAGACAGTGACGACATAAACATCACAAGTATTCTGGGTCGCAAAAGAGCTGTAAGCATCAGTGAATGCCTTCTGGTGTCTTATCTTGATGTTTCCTTTACAGTCTGGATTAAGGACTGCATGTGAGAATCTGTGCCTGAATTTGCCTTTTTACCGGGGGTGAGGTGGGGGTGCTGTTTATGGGATTTTACTATGATGGAACGGTTTATTAGTGATACTTATTGTCTCTTATTCTTTTAGGTTTTCCAGTAGCTAACTTATTCTAAAATCCCCTTTCTTTTGCTTTTAGTTTAACTGTAATGTTAAAATAAATTGTTTTTGATGACTTCGCATGGCTTCAACAGTCGCATTGTATCTGGAGCATGACATTTGACATTGACATTTAAAATAAGAAAGCGTTAGTGTCCGGTCTATCTTCTTAAAATATTTTGAATGGGTCTGGTCTAGTCTATAACACCTGTGACTATTTTCACAGTCTCTTTCTCTGAGTGGCAAATTAACTTGGCGTTTCATTTCAACATACTCCTACTGTCTTGCTTATTGGCGTCTAAGCTTTACCTCACTGAATCATAATGGCAGAAGAGGCTGTTCGCACCATCGACACCGTTTTGACCTGTCTCCACTCACCCCAATTTCCAAAAGTTTGTGCATGCTTGAAGTGATCGTCCACAAAAGTTTTCTAACAGTTGTCCAGCTTCCTACTGTAATGTTCCCTTGAGCCGCACATGCTTCATCCCCAAACATTTCCATTTAGAGAAAATTTTTTTCGTCAAATCCCCTCTAACATTCTGCTATTCACCCTAAAATTATAGCCCCGCATAACTGATCCTTCAGCTGAGGGCAACGACTGCTCCCCATCTAATGTGTCTTTGCTCATCATAATCTTATATACCTCAACCGAGACTCCCCTCAGCTCCCGCTATGCATAGGGAAACGACCGAAAGCTTTGCAGTATCTCTTGAGAGGGAAAATGCTCCATGTCAACTTACATCCCAGTGAATCCTTTTTACATCTCTTCCTGTTCAACCGGATCATTCCTGGAGAGTGGCGAGCAGAACTGCAGGCTAACCAAATGTCCTACAACTTCCAAATAACCTTCACTTTTTTTTAAATAATCAACACTGCCATTGTTAAATGCAAGTATCATTCATGAATTCCCACACATTCTCTTAAATTACCCTATCCTAGTAATATTTCAAATGTTCAGTTTCAAATTATTTCACCAAACATTTCTCAGGTGATTTTAATCGGCAGTCATTCTTCAAACGAGGATCAGAAAATAGAACCGAACACGTGTTTAGCGTTTTACTCGTTGGCTGCCTTATGTTTCATTTCAGGAAAGTTCCTCTGAAATTAGTCGCACCGTAAATTGTGGACACTCAGCAGCAAATTATGAGATGTTATGTCTGAGGACACACGAAGCCCGTATGAAGGTGGCATGAGTGAATCTTAATCAAGTAATTTGCTATGATAGCAGAGGTAATGAATGGGGTAAACATTTTGACGCTTTGTTCATTCTATTAAAAACCAAAATTGATAAAGTGTTGCACCATGGAGTTGTCAGAAAACCTGAAGACCATGCAATAAAATGGGCAGGAAGACATATATGACAATTCAATCTATTGTAGAAAACAAAGTTTAGCAGGGAAAAGTTTTGTTTCAAATGAGGGAAGTTTAACACATTGTTATTAAAGCATACTTTGGACGGAAGTTGTCAAAATGTGTTATCAATTTAACCATTTTGGTTTGGAGCCGTGCATTGTGTACTGCAAAGGAAGTTCAGGCCATGATCAGCCAGTTGTGTTCACAAAAGGAAAGAAAGTAAAACAAAGCTAGTGGTTAGGAGGCCAGGTTTGAAAATTATCTTGAGGTTCCTGATCAAAACGTCCTGCATAATCTTCAACACTGGGGAAAGGAATGTGTTAGATAGATAGTAGATGACTTGCCATTAATGAAGTAAGTACGTAGCAGTTGGTACCGCAGAGTCGGGGAGAACGTGATGGCCAAGCGGAGTCAGAGTGCTGTCAGGTGCGGGAGAGTTTCAGTTACAAATAGAGATTGGACTGACATGGACTCTTTTCCTTCGAGCAGAATGAGTTGAAAAGGAGCATGATTGAGACGTAAAAGATTTTGACGGGACACAGATAGTTGAACAGGAGTACACTGTTGCCCACAATGGAGGTATTAATCACTGAGGGTCATAGATTTAATTTAAGTTTAAGAAGGTTCAGAGAGCATGTGAGATAAACCTTTTTTCACTGAAAAGATGGTGGGAATCTGGAACCCACTGTCTGTAATTGTGGCAGAGCCAAATATATTGATAACATTTTAGAAATATGTGGATGTGCACTTGCGATGAAAAGACGAGCAAAGCCAAGGACAAGTGGAAGAAGGGATTCGAATAGTTAGATCGTTATTTTTGGATCAGCATAGATCTGACAGGCCAAGGGAGCCATTTTTCTGTGCCGTAGATTTCTCTGACTCTTTGATTTCTTGACTAGCCATTTTGGTCTTTTTTTCTGAAGAGAGGGAGTTTGACTGTTTGATGCTCCAGCATGGGGATGAGAACATTCCTTGCTTAACCTCCTTTCACAAGCCATGGACGTTTCGCAGAAAAGAAGGTAAGTAATATTTCAAGATTTTAAATTTAATTTTCCTGTGAACACAGAAATAGGAAGGCTGATTCACCAGTCTGCCTCTGTCACGTAAACATATATTGACATATTTTAAAGACTGACTGAAACGGTAAACAGTGAACATGAAAAAACTGATGATTCACGATTTGGCAGTCACTGAACAGTGGCGCAGCACAAGGATCAGTACGAGGTCCCCAGGTTTTCATTACACAATCAATGATTTGGAAGTGAGTCAAACGCGAGCATGTGTGTATTGCGAACTGCGCAAAGTGGGCTTATGGAGTATTAAACTCGAGACATCGTATGCATACTCAAGTATGGAAAACGAGAGGTCATCCATTTTGGTAGAAAGCGCAGATGTGCAGTGCAGTTCTTAAAGGCGAAAAGGTTGAAACGTGCAGTTGTGCAAAAGGACCTTGGTGTCATCGCAAATAAACAGAAGGTTAACAGGCAAATGAAACGTGTAATTTGGAAATATAGCAGTATGCAAATCTTTACTACATATAAACGTAAGCACACAAGTCGTGAAGCATTGTACCAATTGATTGGAAGCTTGTTCTGATTTCATCTGGCGTACTGGGGGTATCTTTGGTTCTATTAACTAACAGAGGAAATTATAGTCATATGAGAATTCAACAAAAGTTTTCCGGAGTCTTTCTGGAATACTGGAGTTGCCCTGTGAATTGTGGTTAGAGAATCTTGACCGATCATCTCCATTGTACTAGAAGACAAGAGGTTCATAAATCGTCCAAGCAGAATTAGGGCATTCGGACCATCGAGTCAGCTTTGCCATTCAGTCATGGCTGTTATGCTCCTCACCCACATTTTCTTGCCTTCTCTCAATATCTATTCAACACATTACTCATTAAACGTCTGTCTAATGCCATCTTAAATTTACTCACTGTTCCAGTCTCCATCGCACTTTGGGGCAGGGAAATAATACCCGTTATCCTATTACTATGAAATCTCAGGCTAGAATGCATGACCTCGCACTTATCCACATTAAACGCTATTTGCCACATATTGGCACAATCTCCTAATCTATCTATATCGGTTTGTAAGGTTCTTACTTCTTCATTGTATTTTACTCTTCCAACTATTTTTGTGTCATGCACAAATCTGGCTGTCAAGCCTTCTACCCTTGTATCCAAGCTGTTAATGTAGATTATAAATAGCTGGGGACCAAGGACTAAAAGCTGTGCCACCCCACTCTTTACATCTTACCATCCAGAAAAAAAAACTTATCCTGACTCTATCTTCTGTCCTTCAAACAGACATCTATCCAGGCTAATAAATTACCCTTACCCCCATGTGATCTAATCTTGTTAATTAACCTTTTGTATTATATCTAATCAAATGCCTCACAGAAGTCCGGATAAATTCCATCAACAGTATCCCCAATATCCACTTCGTTTGTTACTTCTTCAAAGAACGAGAACAAATTAGTGAAACATGACTTGCCTGTCATAAAACCATGCTGACTGTGATAGATGGCATTTTGACTTTCCAAATGTCCTGACACTGCTTCTTTGGTTACTGATTCTAACACTTTTCCAACAACAGTCGTTCAACTAATTTGCCTGTAATTTCTCAAATTTGCACCCCCCTCCCCCGTGAATACGGGTGTCATATTCGCCATTTTCCAATACACCAGAACCTTTCCTGGGTACAAGGAATTTTAGAATATTATAACCAATGGGTCTTTTATCTACACTGCCACTTCGTTTAATCCCTTTGCATGTAGGATATCAGGACTTTGGGTGGGGGGGGGGGGGTGGCGGCATTTCTCTGTCCTCAATCCCAATAGTTTGTTTAGTATCTGACAACTGTGCCTTGTTGATCTTGCCATCCAGAAAAAAACTTATCCTGACTTTATCTTCTGTCCTTCAACCAGACATTTATCCAGGCTAATAAATTACCCTTACTCCCATGTGATCTAATCTTGTGAATTAACCTTTTGTATGGTATCTAATGAAATGCCTCATAGAAGTCCGGATAAATTTCATCTACAGTATCCCCAATATCCACTTCGTTTATTACTTCTTCAAAGAACGAGAGCAAATTAGTGAAACATGACTTGCCTGTCATAAAACCATGCTGACTGTGATAGATGGCATTTTGACTTTCCAAATGTCCTGACACTGCTTCTTTGGTTACTGATTCTAACACTTTCCCAACAACAGTCGTTCAACTAATTTGCCTGTAATTTCTCAAATTTGCCCCAACCCCAACCCCGTGAATACGGGTGTCATATTCACCATTTTCCAATACACCGGAACCTTTCCTGTGTACAAGGAATTTTAGAATATTGTAACCAATGGGTCTATTATCTACACTGCCACTTCCTTTAATCCCTTTGGATGTCGGACATCAGGCCGGGTGGGGTGCGGGGGGGGTGGGGGGGGGTTGCGGCATTTTTCTGTCCTCAATCCCAATAGTTTGTTTAGTATCTGACAACTGTGCCTTGTTGAAAGAATAATGGAGTATCATAGTACAGAAGGAGGCCATTCGACCAACATGACTGCACTGTGTTATGTACCAGACCAAACTTCTTCAAAACATGTCAGTGCAATAACCGAGACTATAACTTTTTCATATTTCAACTTAAAGTGCATAACGTTGCATTCCAGATGCAACTCTAATGGTCAAATTACCAGGCTTGAATCAAAACATACTATATTCATACACTATTATTAAAGTGGAAACAAAAGACATAAGAATTGAATTAACTTAATTGTATTGAAAAACGTAACAAATATATAAATTATTCATTTCCAAAATAGCAACTGCTCCAAAGTGGCACCATGCAATGACACACACTCTGTAAAAAGGTAAATTAAGTAAAACACATTATCCCACACGCAATTCTAACAACAGGAAGAAAACATTAGCTTTCAAACAATGAATCAGATACGCGGATGACGCTTTTGTAACTATTAAGAGAGCAGAGTTCGAGAACACATATCGGAGCAACAACACCATGCTCACAGGGATCAAATTTATGAGAGGGAGGAAACCATCAATAAAATTCCAATCCAGGATGTGATGGTAGAAAGAACACAGAAGGTGAATGGACGCCAAGAGTGTGCAGAAAAGCGACACACAGACGAGATCCTGAAATTTAACAGCAACGACCCAAACACACACAAGAGAAGTTGAATTAGGACTGCGTTGCAAAAGGCGACAACGCAATGCAGCACTCCTGACCTGCGAAGAGAAGAAGGGCACCTCTACAGAATCTTCACCGGGAATGGATATCCCCACAACTTCATCCGCAGATACCAAGCAGACAAACAACGGGATAAGGACTTGCCACAAACCAAACACTAGCCACGCTACCTCAGAGAAAAACGTGTCTCAAAACAGTCAATCTTCTCCGTCTATTTGGATTCATGACAGCCCTTAAACTGAAGCCACGGATAGACAACAATTCACCAGAACAAAGGACCTTTCACTCAACAGTGCAAAACTAACGTAACTTACAAGATTCCACGCAAAGAATGCATGAAACATGATATTGGACAAACGAGCAGACAACGAGCAATCCACATCCACGAGCACCAACTAGCCACCAAACGGAACGACCAGCTGTCCCAAGCAGCCACACACACACAGAAGACAAGGACCACAAATTCGACTGGGACAACATGGCGACTATAATGCAAAGTGGCTCGTTGGTATAGTAGCACGGCTTTTTCACTTTGCATGCGAGAAGTCCCAGGTTCAAACCCCAGGCGATCCCTTGCTTTATGGATGGTGTGGTGGCTCAGTAGTGAGCACTTCTGCCTCACAGCAACGAGGCCTAGGCTCAATTCCAGCTTCAGGTCTCTGTAGTTGCGGAGTTTGCACATTCTGCCTATGTTCGTGTGGGTTTCCTCCAGATGCTTGGTTTCCACTCACAATCCGAACATGTTCCAGCTTCGGTCTCTGTAGTTGCGGAGTTTGCACATTCTGCCTATGTTCGTGTGGGTTTCCTCCAGATGCTTGGTTTCCACTCACAATCCGAACATGTGCAGGCTAGGTGAATTGCCCATGATAATTGACCACAGTGTTCAGGGTTATGTAGATTCAATGCATTAGCTAAGGGAAATGTGGGGCATGTAGAATGATAGAGGAGGAAAATGTCTTTGTGTGGGATACTCTTCAGAGTGTCGGTTTGGACTTGTTGGGCCAAGTATCCTGTTAACACATTGTAGGAATTCTGTAATCTAAACAGAGGACAGAGAGAGAATTTCTAGAAGATTGGTATTGCGGAATCCATCAACACACAGTAGAAAATGGGATGGGGATTGAAGGCAGAAATTCAGGGGGCTAGGGTGGAAGCTTAGTACTAAAACAAACAGAATTGTTTTTTCTAGTTTGTTGCCAATGCCACGTGCTAGCGAGGTGAGGAAAGGGGAGAGAGAGGAGTCAAACACCTGATTACAGGTATTGTGAAGGAGGGACGGTTTTGGATACGTGGATAATTGGGGCTCATTCAAGGTTAGATAGGAACTCTACAAAAGGATGTTCTGCACCTGAACCAGAAGTGTAACAATGTCCTTGGGGTGGGGGAAAGTCATTTGTTAATGCTCCTCGGGAGGGCTTAAACTAATTCAGCCGGGGGAATTGGAAAAAGAACCTACAGTTCCAGTGTTCAGGAGGTTGAGAGTGGTGAGGTCATAAATGCAAGTAGCACGGTGTGTTTGAAGTGTGTCTACTTCAATGCCAGGTGATATAGGCTACTAGACTAGATGGGATTGAGGTTCGCAAGGAGGAGGTGTTAGGAATTCTTGAAAGTGTAAAAATAGATCCGTCCCATGTGCCGTTTGGGACTTTTCCTAGGTTTCTCTGGGAAGGCAGGGAGGAGATTGAAGAGCCTTTCGATTTAATTTTTATGTCGTCATTGTCTACAGGAATACTGCCAGAAGGCTGGAGTTTAGCAAATGTTGTCCCTTGTTCCAGAAGGCGAATGGAGACAACCCTGGTAATTGTAGACCAGTGAGCCTTACTTTGTTTGTGGGTTAAGTGTTGGAAAAGGTTATAAGAGATAGGATTGATAATCATCCGGAGAGGAATAAGTTGATTGGGGTAGTCAACACAGTTTTACCAAAGGTAGGTCGTGGCTAACAAACCAAATTGAGATCTTTGAGGACATGACCAAACAAGTGGATGAAGGTAAAGCGATTGATGTGGTATGTATGGATTTGAGTAAGATGCTTAATAAGGTTCCCCACAAAATACAAACTCATGGAATTGAGGGTGATTCGGTGTCATATATCAGAGATTGGCTAGCTGAAAGAAGACAGAGGGTGGTGGTTGATAGAAAATGTTGATCCTGGAGTTCAATTACTCGTGGAGTACCACAAGGATTTGTTCTGGGGTCACTGCTATTTGTCATTTTTATAAATGACCTAGGTGAGGGCGTAGAAGGATGTTTTAGCAACGTTGCATTTAACACTAATGTCAGTGGAGTGATGGATAGCGCTGAAGGATGTTCTAGGTTATACGGGAACATAGAGAAGCTGCCGAGCTGGGCGGAGATGTAGCAAATGGAATTAAATGCAGAAAAGTGTGAGGTGATTCACACTTTTGGGTGCAGCAACAGGAATAAATTGTAGGCTAATAGTGAGAGTCTTGGTAGTGTAGATGAGCAGAGAGATCTCAGTGTCCATGAACATAGATCCCTGAAAGTTGCCACTCAGGTTGACATGTTTGTTCAGAAGTCATACGGTGTCTCATCTTTTATTGTAAGAGGGATTGGATTTTGGAGCCATGAAGTCATGCTGCAGCTGTACAGGACTCTGGAGCGGCTGCAACTCGAAGCATTGACTACAGTTCTGGTCACAGAAAACGTGAAAACTTTGGAAAGCGTACAGAGGAGTTTTGCTGGAATGTTGCCTGGTTTGGAGGGGGGTCTTATGAGACAGGCTGAGGGGCTTGAGGATGTTTTCGTTAGCGAGAACTTATTTGAGAGGTGACTTAATTGAGACATATAAGATAATCAGAGGATTAGATAGGGTGGACATTTTCCTCGGATGGTGATGGCTAGCATGAGGGGAGATAGCTTTAAATTGAGGGGTGATATAACATATCTAAGGCCAGAACATCCGTCCAGACATATGGGACCCAAAACTGTGCACAATACTCCAAATGTGGACTGAACAGAACTTTTAGGTCTTCAGAAATACATCTCCGCTTTTTTATTCAAGTCCTTTCAACATAAATGCCACAATTGCATCTGCCTTCCTAACTACTGACTCAAACTGCAAGTTTACCTTGAAAGACTCCTGGATGAGGATACGCTCCATTAGTGCAGCACGCTGGTTCGGTGGTTAGCACTGCAGCCTCACAGCACCAACGTCCCAGGTTTGATTCCAGCTTCGGGCGACTGTCTGCATGGCGTTCGCACATTTTCCCTGTATCTGCCTGGGCTTGCTCCGGTTTACTCCCACAGTCCAAAGATGTGCAGATTAGGTAAATTGGCCATGCTAAATTTTCCATAGTGCTAGGTGCATGTGGCAAAGGAAAATGGGTCTGGGTGGGTTACTCTTCAGAGGGTCGGTGTGGACTGGTTGGGCCGAAGGGCCTGTTTCCGCATTCTGGGGAATCTAATCTAATCAAGTCTTTTCGAACTTCTGAAATTTCTCCCCATTCAAAAAATATGTCCATGTTTCGAACCTTTCTACCAAAGTGCATGTCCTCACATGCTGTACTTCATCTGCCACTACTTTGCCCATTCTCCGAATCTGTCTAAATCCTTCTGCAGTCTCTGCAACTGCTCAGTCTCCCTCTACTTATCTTTATAGTGTCTGCAAACTTAACCACAATTTCCTCAGTTCCTTCACTTAGATCATTAAAGTATGAAATGGAATGTTGTGGTCCCAACGCTGAGTCTTGTGGAACACCACTTGTCCCCAGCTACCATCCTGAGAAGGACCCTTCTGTTCCCACTCTTTGCTTCCTGCCAGACATCCAAGCTGCTATCCATGCGAGCTCCTTGCCTCTAATTCCATAGTCCTTTATATTACCCAGTAGCCTCCTATGCCACACTTTGTCAAATGCATTCTAGAAGTTCATGCAGATAATTTCCATTGGAACCCCTTTTCCTAACCTGCTCGTTACTTCCACATTATTCTGGCAGATTTTTCAGCCACAACCTCCCCTTGATAAAAATAATGCTGACTTTGCCTTATTTTACCATACACTTCCAAGCTTTCATAAATCACATCTTTTACAGTGGATTCTAGAATTTACACACAACTCAGATTTGGTTAATAGCTCTGTAAATTTACATCTTTTGCCTTACTCGCTTCTTTAACAGGGGTGTTGCGTGAGTGATTTTTCTCTCCTCTCAGACCTATTCTCACTCTAATGATTCCTAAATGATCTCCGCTGATGCCTCCACTGACTCTTCAGCTATCTCCCATAGATCTCTGCGGTGGATAAATCAGTCCAGGTGATTTATCCACTTTCAGGCCATTCAGATTTTCTACCACCTTCTCCTTGGTGATTGCCACCATATTCAGCTCTGTCCCCTCACACTCTTGATTTTTTGGGACATTACTCATGTCTTCTACTTCGAAGACTGACGCAACGTAATTATTATAGTTGCTCAGCCATTTCCAGGTTCTACTAGACTATTTTCATCGTGTCATTGAGCAACGGTCTTTTTTGTCTAAAGAAACCCTTACGAACTTCCTTTATGTTACTTGTTAGCTTACCCACATATTTAATCTTCACCCTCATTACTATTTGATCTGTTGTGCTCTGTTGGTCTTTGCAAGCGTTCCAATCCTCTCGTTTCTCATTGCTCTTCGTCACATTATTTGCTTTCTCTTTTGATTTAATGCTATCACTGACATCCCTAGTCAGCCGTAGTTGCCTCATCCCCTGTACCATACTTCTTTTTCCACGGGATGAATCTCTGCTGTGTATCCTGAATTACTAACCAAAACTCCTGCCAGAGATGTTCCACTGTCTTCCTGGTGGTCTCCTCTCCCAGTCAAGTCTAATGTTATGAGATGGGGTAAACTCTCCTGCTTAATTTAAAACCAGCCACACAGAAAAGATTGTTCCCATGCAGTAATCTGTAAACATTCGAGTTGTCAAGAACGATGTAAAGTAAAAATTAGCACCTTTATTTCTTAAAGTATAAAGGAGAATAATTAACAAACCACTTAGGGTGTAGGTTCGCTCGCTGAGCTGTAGGTTTGATATCCAGACGTTTCATTACCTGGCTAGGTAACATCATCAGTGGCGACCTCGAAGTGAAGTGAAGCTGTTGTCATCTGCTTTCTATTTATATCTTTCTCCTGGATGAGGTTCCTGGGGGTTGTGGTGATGTCATTTCCTGTTCATTTTCTGAGGGGTTGATAGATGGCATCTAGATCTATGTGCTTGTTTATGGCGTTGTGGTTGGAGTGCCAGGCCTCTACGAATTCTCTGGCATATCTTTGCTTAGCCTGTCCCAGGATAGATGGGTTTTCCCAGACGAAATGGTGTTTTTTTCATCCGTGTGTAGGGCTCTGAGCGAGAGGGGGTCGTGTCTTATCGTGGCTAGCTGGTGTTCATGTATCCTGGTGGCTACCTTTCTTCCTGTTTGTCCTACGTAGTGTTTGAGGCAGTACTTGCATGGAATTTTATAGATGATGTTGGTTTTGTCCATGGGTTGTACTGGGTATTTTAAGTTTGTTAGTTTTTGTTTGAGAGTGTTGGTGGGTTTATGTGCTACTAGGATTCGGAGGGGTCTCAGTAGTCTGGTTATCATTTCTGAAACTTCTTTGATATATGGTAAGGTCGTTAGGGTTTCTGGCTGTGTTTTGTCTGCTTGTCGTTGTTTGTTCTTGAGGAATATGCGCTCTGTGCTTTTTGAGTATCCATTCTTCTTGAATACCACTGTTTAGAATTTCTTTATGTAACCTATCTTTTACCTTCCATTCTGAAATACTAGTCTGACATAACTCCCAATTAATACTTACAAAACAGCATTTCTTATCTCAAATCCAGGCAGCTTTTGTTCTTCGTTTCTTTTCCTTAGGAAATTCCTCATCGTAGGTTACTGATCTAAAAGGTACCTTTTCGGAGAGCTATTTTTCAGGCGTCTGTTTACATGCTGGGCTTTCCAGTTCTCCTCTCAATTGCTCAATTTTCCCTATGTCTTATACCCCAGAACATCGAATTTTGTCATTGCCTTTTAAGATTGTCAATATATATTTCGTTCAAACTGGATTGGAAATTGGTCTTTTTATCGGGGTATAATTTAAACTGGTCGGCTGAATTCGAATTTGTGTTTGTCTCCAGACAACGAAATACTCGAGTTGTTCAACCCAGTGTTACATGCATTGCTGCTTTATTGAGAACACTTGGTGCTATGCCCGGTAGTTCTGCTGCATTTAACTCTCTTAAAGGTACACCTACATTTTCATAACACCACCCAGTTCTGCGCTCGTGCCTTAGTAGATGCATTTATTCAGCTGTACTACCGTTGTCACTGATTCTATCTTCTTCATGTCGAATTTCTGAGTAAATTCAATCATGCCATGATCATTGGCTCCGAGGTGTTACTGTACCTAAAACTCTCTTATCAAGTCTGCCTTCATTCTGCAGCAGAACATCTATGGACAATTTAACTAAAAGCTGAGAGCACAATGTGGAACTTAAATACTAATGTTAGTCGGCACAACTCAGTGTTAGTGCATTTGACTGCAGATCAAGAGGTAACTGGCCAAAATGCACATGTCCCCTTTGTCGTTGCAATTCAAACCAGGTTGTGCAGAATTGGTATCTGTTCGTCAGCCTGTTTAAATCAAGTATGGATGTTTCACATGACAGTATTCTCATATGGAAACAAAAACTTCCACCTTTAGTAGTTTATTATATGTGATGGAATATATTAAAGATCATAGTACAGTTGTTTTGTTGTGCTCTGTTGGTCTTTGCAAGCGTTCCAATCCTCTCGTTTCTCATTGCTCTTCGTCACATTATTTGCTTTCTCTTTTGATTTAATGCTATCACTGACATCCCTAGTCAGCCGTAGTTGCCTCATCCCCTGTACCATACTTCTTTTTCCTCGGGATGAATCTCTACTGTGTATCTTGAATAACTAACCAAAACTCCTGCCAGTGATGTTCCACTGTCTTCCTGGTGGTCTCCTCTCCCAGACAATTCTAATGTTCTGAGATGGGGTAAACTCCCCTGCTTAATTTAAAACCAGCCACACAGAAAAGATCGTTACCATGCAGTAATCTGTAAACATTCGAGTTGTCAAGAACGATGTAAAGTAAAAATTAGCACTTTTATTTCTTAAAGTATAAAGGAGAATAATTAACAAACCACTTAGGGTGAAGGTTCGCTCGCTGAGCTGTAGGTTTGATATCCAGACGTTTCATTACCTGGCTAGGTAACATCATCAGTGGCGACCTCGAAGTGAAGTGAAGCTGTTGTCACCTGCTTTCTATTTATATCTTTCTCCTGGATGAGGTTCCTGGGGGTTGTGGGGATGTCATTTCCTGTTCATTTTCTGAGGGGTTGATAGATGGCATCTAGATCTATGTGCTTGTTTATGGCGTTGTGGTTGGAGTGCCAGGCCTCTAGGAATTCTCTGGCATATCTTTGCTTTGCCTGTCCCAAGATAGATGTGTTGTCCCAGTCGAAATGGTGTTTTTTTCATCCGTGTGTAGGGCTATGAGGGAGAGGGGGTCGTTTCTTATCGTGGCTAGCTGGTGTTCATGTATCCTGGTGGCTAACTTTCTTCCTGTTTGGCCTATGTAGTGTTTGTGGCAGTACTTGCATGGAATTTTATAGATGATGTTGGTTTTGTCCATGGGTTGTACTGGGTATTTTAAGTTTGTTAGTTTTTGTTTGAGAGTGTTGGTGGGTTTATGTGCTACTAGGATTCGGAGGGGTCTCAGTAGTCAGGTTATCATTTCTGAAACGTCTTTGATATACGGTAAGGTCGTTAGGGTTTCTGGTTGTGTTTTGTCTGCTTGTCGTTGTTTGTTCTTGAGGAATGTGCGCACTGTGCTTTTTGAGTATCCATTCTTCTTGAATGCCACTATTTAGAATTTCTTTCTGTAACCTATCTTTTACCTTCCATTCTGAAATACTAGTCTGATATAACTCCCAATTAATATTTACAAAACAGCATTTCTTGTCTCAAATCCAGGCAGCTTTTGTTCTTCTTTCGGATCTTCTTGTGCCTTCGTTTCTTTTCCTTAGGAAATTCCTCATCGTAGGTTACTGGTCTAAAAGGTACCTTTTCGGAGAGCTATTTTTCAGGCGTCTGTTTACATGCTGGGCTTTCCAGTTCTCCTCTTAATTGTTCAATTTTCCCTATGTCTTATGCCCCAGAACATCGAATTATGTCATTGCCTTTTAAGATTGTCAATATATATTTCATTCAAACTTGATTGGAAATTGGTATTTTTATCGGGGTATAATTTAAACTGGTCGGCTGAAAGCTCATTTATGGTTGTTGATTTCCGGGATTATTTTCACAGTATGATCACGTTAATTTCACTTAAATACTGACAGTAGAATTTTCACGTCTATAATTATGTCGAGTGAATCTCAAATTATTCTTATGTCTAGTAAAATCAAATTTACATTTTGTTCTGTTTTATTCCAGGAATTATGGAATATTACATTATTATGAGAAACAAGTGAAGGTGGTGGCTCTCAGATGTGAGGCCTTAAAGCCAAAGGGCCAGATCGTAGTTATAGTGGGGGAGGTACCTAGTGCCCCGCTCTCCTCAGAAAGCAGTGAGGATGGTGACACTGACTGGAACGGGTTAGATGATACAGCTCCCATGCATGGACAGAGGAACGGCCACCATTCTGTAAGGCCCGGAAGGCAGTGTCTATGGCACCACTGGGCATCAAAGCTCAAACTTGGACAGACGGGAGGGGCAGCGAATGGAACTGACAGAAACCAAACCTGAACCGTTCACCTGGCTGAACGACAGATGTTGGTGAATAAACACCCAGCCTGATAGAGAAATGGTAATAATGGGCCTTATTAGGAGAATGTGGATGAATTAGTTGAGGTACACAGTCTCACCAATGATGATGGGCATATCCTCCTTCAAGCCAAGATGCCCTGACGTGTACAGCAGAACCTGTCGCTGCAATGAGAGGTTGCGGGTGTGACCCGGTTCCCCCCAGAGCACAGCCGATCAATGGCTGCAGGCAACTACAGATATTGCAGGAACACACTGGGGAAGAGGACAGACTGAATGGGCTGAAATAACCTTGGTGACTCAGGGACCCATGGGTAATACAGAGGATAATACAGAGAGGAAGCCTGAAGTGTGTAAGGACCACAGGGGATTAGCAAACCCCATCCTGCGATGATGAAATCAGTTTGATGTATTTAAAATGGTACTACATTTAACTGTAATTATAAACATGGGACTCCCAGTGGGAGATAATTCTAACAACATTCTGAATTGGACCATGAGAACTGAGGCAAACTCAGAAACACAGGGGAATACTCTGGGAGGGTAACCAGATCCACAATGTTACAAGGGAAGCAGGAAAGAGCACAGAGCCAGGGAATGTAGGCAGAGAGGGAGATAGGTGTTCACATTGTGTGTGGCCTGTATTCACATGTGCACATGCATAACTCATGAATATTTATTGACGCGCTGTTAAGGGGCCAGCACCGCATTATGCTAATATGGAGCATCTTTATCAGGTATCGATAAGGATTTACTACTCACCCCCTCAATGACTAAAATAAGAGCAGTCAGAGAGGGAACTCAGGAAGCTGGATGAAATAAACCTGTCCCTATATAGACCGGGAGTATGACAAAATGTATTCAGATATGGAGGTGTGAAACTCAAAAAGGGACCATTCTGGGAGTTGCTCCTATTTATTCTAAAATGGCAACTATTGATGTCAACACGTGAATTTAAACATGGAGATGCTCCGGCCAGGACTGGGACAGAAAGAAAAGGAGAGGCAACCTCTTTGGAGTAGCTACATTGCAGGGAGACTGGGCCAGTAAGAGAATCTGGTGGGTTATAGCTCGGACCCACTCAGTGGTGTGTGTAACTCAAACAGGAATGTGGGTTATTATCTATCGACCCTGCATATTTAATCCATTGCCTTACCGAAGAAAATGTCTATGTGAGTTATTGCAGTTGCCGTGCAGTGTAAATATTGGTTAATTGTGATACTGCAAAGGTTACTGTCGGTGATGTGCAACTATCTTATCGTGGACACGTGGTGCTTTGATGCATCTGTGAATAATTTTCACGGACTATTTTTTTCCAGATATCTCATCAACGAACAGCTGATTCAGCAGCAAATATAATGGATTTTACTTTTGTTTTGAGGAGACATTAATTACCATTGATTTTTGAACACAAATATAAAGATTTTACAAAGTGATCCCTGTAATGGATACATCTGTATATCCATAAAGTATGCACAAACCTTTTTGAGTCATTCAGCCTTTTATTCGACAGTTGCATTTGCTATGTAATGAAAGGCAATGAATCACTTATTCATCTACTTGTCGTTCATGGCAATGTGCTGGACTATTTCGGTATTTATTGGATTGCAAATTGAGACAAACAGCAAAATTTCTTTATCTCACCAGCACAGTTTTTTTTTAACTAAAACATTGCTTAACCGCAGCAGGGTGAAGTGAATGGTCAGCAGGCCTTCAATATACGATTCTTCTGCCTAAGCCTCGCCTGACAGATTTGACAGCACATATCATGATGGTCTCAAAAAAGCAGCTGGCAGTTACATCTCACCGATTGTCTCTCTTAAACAAAAAGATATAAAGCTATAAACGTTATTTTCCTAACACATGTACAAGATTATTTCAGACATTTTGTCAGTTATATTGATGAATAATGCATTATTTTCCAGGGAATAATCTGATGAGAGTCTTTTTGTTCATCAGTATGAATGTGTGAATGTGTAAATGAGAGTTCACCTTCTCTTCGTTGTTAGTTTCACTTTTAGATTTCGTTTAGCACTCTTTGCCCCTCCTCTTATTATTTGCCTTATTAACAGACATTACTCATTCTGGCATCTGTGTGTTCGCGAGTGATTGTACATTTCTCTGAACGTTTAAGTGCACAGTTGTAAGTTAAGTTCCTTTGAGCTTTCAAGTTTCTAATTCGGATGGTAAATAAAAACAACGACTGGGAGAAAGTGAGGGCTACAGATTCTGGAGTGTCAGAGTTGAAAAAGCTGGCGCCAGCAAACCACAGCAGGTCAGACAGCATCGATGACCAGGAGAGTCGACGTTTCGTGCTTAAGCCCTTATGCCCGAAACGTTGATTTTCCTGCTCCTTGGATGCTGCCTGACCGTCTGCGCTTTTTCAACACCACACGTTTCGACTCTGGCAAATGAGAACACAAAACCAATTACTTGACAGGCTATGTGTTGTTTTCTAGTTTGTGCCTCAAAACAATTGTGCTGAATATTAAAGAAGAGATTAGATTTATGGAAGTCAGACAAAGACCTTGGTTGTTCTCTCTAACATACGCATACTGTCCTCAATCGTCTATCTCTAGCTCTCCCACCCACATTTGAGATTCCAGGATGGTGTGTTGCTTCCCTGGTGCCAGGGATAAAGATGTCTCTCTGTGGGTACAGTACATTCCCAAAAGTGAGTCAAGCAATCAGAGTTCATGGTATGTATAACAAAAACGGCATTGGCACCAAGAGAAATGAGGAGCTGAAAAGGGAGTTAGGCACCAAGTTGAAACTCACAGCATATTTAGTAGCAATCTACGGATTACACCGTGCACCATGTGCCATTAAGGCTAAGAATAGAGGTTAAAATAGTTAAATACGCTGCAGAAGAGCAGGTGTATGGGGATCATTGGGTTGTTCTCCAGGACAGGGGAGGCCTCCCCAAGAAGTACAAGCTGCACATAAATTGATCGGTCACCAATATACTGCCAGGGACATTTCCCAGTGCGACAAGGGTTCAAACTAGTGTGGCACGGGATTGGGAAAAGGTGCAGTTGATCAGCAAGTGAAATGAACAAGGAAGAGACAAAGGCCACTAAGCTTAAGTGGAAGGACAGACAGGGAGAGATTATTGAACAGAGCAGGACTCGTGGTCTGAAGTCATTTGTTTTAAAACATGAAGTATGACAGGTAAGGGAGATGAAGTTAAAGCTTGGACAAATGTATAAAGCTCTGATGCTGTAGCTTCCCAGAGACTTGGTTGAGACACAGACAAGATTGGCAAATTCTTGGATTTAGATGTTTCCCGGTGTGATGGAAAGAATTCTAAAAGAGAAGGAAAATTGAGTTACTGATCAAGGTGATAATCACAGCTGCACTGGGGAAGGCTTTATGGCGGGATCATCTGGGTAGGCAGTAAATGTAGGTCTCTGAAATAGGAATGTGGCAAACACTTTGTACGGTTCTACTGCGTCCAAACGAAAAAAAAAACAAGCAGCTTATTGACCAAAAGATATTAATGAACACAAATAGTCCATTCAGGAAATGGATCATATAGGATCTGGTATTGGGGAATGACCCTGGCCAGGTGACCAACCATTCACTGGAGAAGCATTTGGGGAACAGTGACCAGAATTATGTAAGTTTTAATTTACTGAAAGGTAAGAAAAAGGGTAATACTGGGCTGGAAGTACGAAGTTTGGGAATACTAAACACGATAATATTAGGAAGGAACTTGGTAATCCAGATTCAGAGTGACTGTTTGTGGCTTTCTCCACGTCTGTGGGAACATTTTACAGGTCAATTGAGTAGAGTTGAGGACTACTTTTTTTCCTTTAAAAGATATGAATATCAAGATTTAAGAAATTGGAAATAACAAAATGATGAGATTAGTTTTAAAAAAGGGAGAAAGGAGGCGTACATAAAATTTAGGAAACTGAAGAAAGAAAGACAGGTCCCTCGAAGAACGTCAAGAAAGCAGGTAATTTTGGGATCATTTTGGAAATCTGAAAGGGGGTGTGAAATATCTTGGACAAGCGAAGTAAGGAAAATCACAATGCTTTTTTTACACTTATGTAAGAGCGAAATGACAGCTAGTGAAAGAACAGGTCCATTCAAGGACAAAAGAAGGGATTTATGTGGAGCTGGAGGAAAGGGGTAGGGTGATTAGCGAATGCTTCACTCCGGTAATCACAAAAGGAAGGACATGTTTTATGGTAAGTGCAGAGCATTTCAGGGCATGTTGATCGAGAAAAATGGTATTCGATGTTTTAAAAAGGAATGAACTAGACAAGTCCCCAGGGCCTTTATGGATCTATACCAGATTGTTTCAGGAGGGGAGGAACGGAGTTGCTTGGCCATGCATAAGAATTTGCATTCTTTTTAATCACAGGAGATGTCCTAAGTGAGAAGAGAATAGTCAACGTTCTTCCTTTCCATCAGAAGGGGAACATGATTAATCCGCAAATGACAGGCCGGTAACTCTTACATCAGCGGTAGGGAGACTATTGTATCAATGTTTTAGACACAGGACTTCCTCACATTTGTATAAGTAACATCTGATTAACGATAAGCAGCGTGACTTTGTGAGGCAGAGACCGTGTCACACAGCATGATTTTTTTTGTGGTAAGTGACAAAGTTGATTGACAAGAACAAGGTGGTGTATACTATCGACATGGAATTTGGCAAGGACTTTGTCAAGGTCCCATTTGCCAGACTGACACAAAACATAAAGTCATATGGATTCGTGGTGAGCTGTTAAAATGGAAACAAAACTACTTTGGCAATAGTAGACAGAGTAACAGTGGTATGGTTTTATTTTGCCTGGAGATTTGCGACCAGTTGAGTTTCTCAGGGATCAGTGCTGGGTCGTCTGTTATTTGTGAGACATATGAATGGTTGAAGGAGAGTATAGGTAATCTGACTAATTAGTTTGCATATGATAAAAAGGAAGGGAGAGTATGGATACTGAGGAGGATTACTGGAGAGTATAAATGATATGGCACCACACTAGTAGCATCTACATATGAAGAAAACTAGGCATAACGAGTCCATAGTTTCTTGGCAGCACAAGTTCATGGAGTGGTCAAGAAGGTATATGGCAAGCTTGCCTTTAATCGGAAAGGGCAGAGTATATAGAAATTGACAAGTCTTGTTGCAGCTGTACAAAACATTAGTGAAGCCATGTTTGGAAATTTGTTGCATTCACCACACTATCACAAGGATGTGGAGTCTTTGGAGTCAGCACAAAATAGCCTTACCAAGATGTTGCCTGGTTTAGAGGTGACATGCTATAAGGAGGGATTGGACGAACTGCTTTCTTTTTGATTTGAACATCGCAGGATCGGAGAAACCTGATAGAAGTTCGTGTAATTAGGAGAGGAATGGTTTGAATGGACATTTGAAGTCTATTTTTGGAGGGCAGAAATGTGAATTTACAAAGAACACATTTAAAGTAGAAAGAGGAAGCTTAAGGCCGATGTGAGCAATAACATTTTACACAGAGAATGGTACGTGCCTGGAAAATCTTGCCAGAATAAGTGTCAAAAGCAGATGCAATAGTTAAGTTTAACGAAGATCTTCACAGATGCATCAACATGTAGGCAAATGCAGGTACAGCCAACTTCATGGTACTATTATGTTTAGTTTAGAAAGGCATCTGGAGGATCTTTTCTCGTGCTTTATCAACCTTTGTTCTTCTTTGTTCACACTATGCACCCACACAAACTTACAGTTTTTCCACATCTCTCTTGCAGCTAACTTAACACTAATTGTGATTCTTTCTCGAGGAAGATGTGGTCTGTCCAGATGTATAACATGCTACCTAATAACAATGGCTGTGACAGATTTTCTGGTTATTATCACTGCTGTCATATTAAACCGGATTGCTGGTATTTATTTTGCAAACAGTTTCTTGTCCATTACACCCATCTGCAGCTTACGGTCTGCTTTGATTTATGCCGCTGTAGACAGTTCAGTATGGGTGACAGTTGCTTTCACCTTCGATAGATTTACGGCCATTTGTTGCCAGAAACTGAAAGTTAAATATTGCACAGAGAAGATGGCAATAAAGGTAATTTGTAGATTGTGTATATTAAGCTGTTTAAAAAATTCTTTTATGTATTTCATATATGAACCTATGTATACAATAAACAATGTACCCTGGATCTGCACTTTAAAAACAATGTTTTATACATCAATTGGATGGATTGCATATGATTGGATTAATAACATCTTAACCCCGTGTCTCCCATTCGTTCTGATTTTGCTCTTCAATGGTTTGACCGTCCATCACATCATGACCACTAGTAAAGTTCGTAGGAGACTCCGGAGTCTAAACAATGGAGACAATAAGAGTGACCCAGAAATGGAGAAGAGGAGAAAGTCTATTATTTTATTGTTTGCCATCTCGGGCTGTTTCATCCTTTTATACTTATTATATTTTGTAGCATTTCTCTATGTCCGAATTGCAAATGGCACTTATTTCAAAAGTAATAACTCCATCAATTCGAATTTCGTTCTGGAAGAAGGTGGGTTTATGCTTCAGCTCTTGAGTTCGTGCATCAACCCATTTATTTATGCTGGAACCCAGAATAAATTCAGAGAGGAGTTAAAGAATGGTGTGGAATATCCACTAACTTTAATTCTTAGATTATATAAGTTAATTAAATCGTGAAACTGACATTAATTTTACATTATCCACTTCCGAATTGTTCTTTCATTGGTAAGCACGTCTTTAAAATGCTTAAATTCATTTTGAGACAACTATGGTACCAGCAGGATTGTAAAAATCATGTTTATGCTGTGCAGTAAAACTTCTAACCATTTCCATGCAGGAACTTCACAGTATTCAGACTCCTACACAGTGAAGTCCCATTATTTTGTTTGTCGAATTAAGATGTGCAGCAGGGGCAATATTTTGAAATAGAAGTGAATAAATATGAATATTAAAGATTTAAAATGTCAGTCGTTTCCTGAAATACAACAGTGTTTTGGAAGTCATTTTGCAATGTACTGCATATGTGCTTAGTGATCTGAACTAAGAAAAGCCAGCAATTCCAGACAGTGACAAACGGAGAAGAAAATCATGCAGTTGTGGAAACCTTTCTGGAAAAGTACTCAATACGTCTTTCAATCTTCATATCATCTTGCAAAAGTGCATACTGACACCTGCATCATTCGGATCAATAACCACCTTGAATGGCTTTGCATAATTAGATGCCGCTCACATTGGGGCAGTGCTTTACACAGCTTTCAGATTTTAAAATACCTTCTAACAGTCCTCCATCCATTGAAATTTTCTGCACAGCTTCAAAAAACTAATTCAGTGGAGCAACTATGCTTCTAAAATTTTGTACCGTTTTTGAAAATAAAACATTAGGTCCTAGGACATAAAATGTCTCTGTTCGTCGAAACCATGTGAAACACCCCTGTGACATTTATATTCACATTCCCTGAGGCCATCTGTCCATGACCAATGACATCACCGAGGAACGAGACTTTGGCTTTTGCGAATCCACTGTTAGCCAATTTATTACCTATGTAGTCTTTTGAGGTAAATCCAATATTCTGAAGGATGCACTAATCCGTCGTTCTATGTGTATCTAATAATGACTAGATTTTCTATGTGCACAGACAATTGAGTTATTCTGAAATCAATTTATTGACTAACTTTGAATAGTACCTATGCATTTTTCATTCCAAATGACATTATTTTGAACTATTAAAATAAGTGTCATGAATCAAGTTTGCTGCGAGTATCCTTTAATTAAGTCCAGCTTCAAAATACATGTTATTGTCCCACCTTCTCAGAACAGTCTTCCAACATTGACATTGCATCGACATTGCGGTAGCAAATGCATAAATGTTGGGAACCATCGGGTTTTTGCGCCACCATAACAGGTGAGGTCCATCTGCTGCAATACACTTCGATTATATTTTCTTAGAAAACGTTCTCAATCTCTTTTTGAATCTGTGCATTGATTGCAGGAAAGGTTCGACAAGGATGTTGCTTCAACTGGGTGACTGCAACGAATCATTTTAATTTTCCTCTGGGAAAAAATTAAATAATTTATCTATATTTTTCACGACTTCCTCAGCATCCAATTTAATTTGAATAATATCAATTTCACTTTTTTTCTTGATTTGCTTCTTCACTCCTTTGAAACAAGTACCACATTCTCCCTTTGCTAACCTTCCCTGACGAAATACCATTTGCACATATTCACATGACACACCCTGCGAGCTTTTCTTCTTTCCAGCGTTATCAAATAATTCACTTTACTCAATTTCCTCCTGTTTTGATAAAACCCACTAAATCTCATTTAAAAGGTTCAATTGCTCGTAATACAAACTCTTCATCTCTTCTTGCAAAACTACGAATTTTTGATTTCTTGTCTCTTCCTGTTTCATCCTATGCAGTTCTACTTTCAACTGTTGTCTAGCCAACCCAACCACGCTATTTAATCTTTTCCTAACCTTTGATACATGCTCAAAATATATCATCTCTGACCTCTGGCAGCCATTTTTCCTTCATTAATTTCAGTGGTCCCCTCACTGCATGTCTGAACACTAATTCGAATGGACAGGGTGCAAATGATACATCAGCACATCCCCAATTCCGATGGAATCATTTTATCTCAATCCTCTGGATTATCTAGTCTATAACCCTTCAACATGCTTGTTAAAATTTAATGCCATGATTTTAATGCGCCTTTTGATTCTGGTTATATGCAGTTGATTTGAACTCTTTTTATTTCAAAAGCTTCCATACATTCCTTGAATAATGTAAAACAATTACCATGATTTAATTGTATTTCTGAGAGAAACCTGTATCAAGTAAAAAAAGAATAAATCTTCCACAATATCTTTCCGTATGATACTGAATTATGGATTAATTTCTAGGAGCCTAGTAGACACATTCATTATGTTCAATAAATATTAATTCCTATTCTTTGTTTTAAGGATAAATTCTATGCAATAATTTAAGACATTTGCAACAGCTTCCTCAAATGCCGTCAGAGGTATTAGCGGTGGTGGTTTTGTCATTTCTATTTGACTTGTACGGCAAAACTCATTCACATCTCTAAACACTCCAGGCCATAAAAACATTTTTAGATTACGGCTTGAGTTTTCCTTACTCTCAAATGACCTCCTACTGGTATCTCGACTGCTATTCACAAACTTTTCATTCCGTTACTCACCAATAATACAGCTTCGTGAACTTTTGTCCATTTTCGTCTGCCAGTGTGTGTTTGGGTCGTAATTTCCTCATGAGGATGTCATATTAAAGATGATGACATTCTGGGATGCACGCGTCTGTTCATTGATGCAACTGTTTCCCTCCCCCACACCACCCTGATGTAATTCTGCTATTTCCTCTCAACGGAAAATATCCACTTCGTGTTCCACCTTTTCTTGCTATTCGCAACCATTTGATCAAACATGGATTCTGGTCATTGAATTTCAACTTCCTTATCCGTACTTTGGTTTCTTGCCCTGTTTCAAACCATGGCTTTGTGACTCGTTACCACTCAGTCGGGAAGAATGCCAGGATAAATTTCCTGAAATATCTCAGTTGTCTGATTTTCTATTGGCGTTTCAACCACAGTAGGCCTTACTACCACCTGTGATGTAATTATATCCCGAGGACAAAATGGATTTCTGGAAAGACGATTCCTCTGTTACTCCTGCCAGCACTTCATCAGGCTTTTACTAGACACTGAAATTCACCTTATACAATGGAACATTACTGTTATAGTCATGAATTTCACATGTTTGCTGCAATGGTCCTTCTGAACTACATATCTCTTCATCTCTCACCATCACCGATTGACTCGCTCCATAATTCTTAAAATATTAATTTATTTTCTACTTTTCCTGTACAGATCTGTTGACAAAAACTAAAAATAATGTTGTCTCTACAAATGCTGCACCACTATTTGCCCTGCATATTTATGTATCTGTCAAGATGCTTCTTAAACTTCACTATTTTAGCTGCTTCTACCACCTACTCTGACAAGGCATTCCAGTCAACTATCAATCGCTGTAAAAAATGTTGCTGCTCACATCGGCCTTTTAATTCCCCACGTGTGTTCCGTACTAATTTATATTTCTGAACTCGAAAGCAAAAGTTCATCTATCCATTCTACCCATTCCTCTCATAATTTTGCAAATGTCTAACAAGTCGTCGCTGATCCTGTGACATTCAAGCAAAGAAGAAACAAGCTTCTCTCCGCCTTTCTCATAGCGGATCACCTCTGAACCAAGCAATATATCGGTGAAATCTTTCTGTGCCAAATCCAAAGACCCCACATCCTTCTGCCAGTGTGATATCCAGAGTTGTACACGATTGTTCAAACGTGGCCGAACTAATGTTCTATTCACATGCAGCAACAGTTGCCAATTTTTAACTCTTTCTCCTGACCGTTTGCAAGCAATCATGTCATATGCCTTCTTGACCACTTAATACACTTGTGTTGCCATTTTCAAGAAACTTTCGACCATTATGCCTAGATCGCTCTGTATCTACATAGTACAAGGATTTCTACTGTATAAAGATTTCTACTATCATCTCTGGCAATCGTCCTCGCTATTCACAGCTCTCCTTCACTTTGAGTGGTCTGTAAACTCATTAATCAGATCACATACCTTCTCCTCCAAATCATTTATAGGCATTGCAGTTCCAGTATTGATACCGAAGAAACTCAACTGGTCGCAGATCTCCCGGTCGAAAAAACAACTGGATCACCCCTACTCGGCTTAATTAACTAAATCCATGTATCCATCTTGGTGGCTCACAGCAGCTGCCGCGTGACTTCACGTTCTGTATAAGCCTGCCAAATGGTATCTTGTCAAAGGCCTTGCTCGAGTCGATGTGGAAGATAAACCACAACCCTGCCCTAGTCTATTATGTTCGTGCATTACAAAAAAATTCAATTTGTGTGATACAATCTTGCCCACGTTGCATATTTGGAAATTTGGATTATGAAAATTAGCAGATAAAAGTCCATTGGTGAGATATACACAGCTTGAAAATAACAAAACTAGAGGACATAATTGCACAGATGTGTGTCCACAAAGACACATTTTCAAAGATAATGACTAAATAGCCTATTGTTTTTGGGAACTTCCACATTTTAGAATGGCTTCAGCAGTTTGGAGAATGAGGAATGGATTCCGGGTCTAATTTGATTTAATTTTGAGGAATGGTTCCGGGTCTAATTCGATTTGATTTGATTTGATTTGATTCATTGTTGTCATATGTGCCTAGATACAATGGAAAGTGCTGCTTTGTGTGCTCTGTCGGCAGGTATTAGCATACAAAATGCATAAGGTAGCAGTGCAGGTTGCAGCATACAGATATGTAGACGCAGAGAACATGCAGAGAGAGAGATCAATGTCAACGTCTGAGAGCTTTGTACAAAAATATGATTGCTGCTTGGAAGAAGGTCTCTTGAATCAGTTCATCAGTATATTCAAGTTTTTTAAATGTTTTCTACCCGATAGAATTAGATAGAAGAGTGTGTAATCTTGGTGGGAGGATTCATTCCTGATGTTGTATGCTCTCCTGAATCAGCAGGTGTATAGTTGGAGTCAAAGGATGGAAGGCTAGCTTGTGTGATAGACTGGGCTGTGTTTACGATTCTTGGTACTTTCTTTTGGTTTTGAGGGAAGAGCATTTGTGATGCATCCAGATATGATACTTTGTGTGTTGCATCTATGACAATTGGTAAGAGTCTTTAAGGGATTGCTGAATTTACTTAGACTCATGAGGAAGTAGACGCATTATTGTGTTTTGTTAACGATCGAGTCGAAGTGAATGAACCAGGATTAATTGTTGGTAATCATCACTCGCCGGAACTTGACGCTCCCGACAATGTCCACGTCAGCACAACTGACGCAGACAGGGTCGTGCCCTCTGCTCCAGTTTCTGAAGTCAATGACCCGCTCCTTCATTTTGCGCAAGTTGAAGGAGAGATTGCTGTATTTAAACTAGCCAGTAAGCACTCAATCTCTTTACTGTCCTTCCTCTCGTCATTACTTGTAATTCGACCAATAACAGTGTGCATGACCAAACCTGTAAATGGATTTGAGGTAGAATTTGACCTCACAATCGTTAGCGTAAATGGAGTACAGCAGAGAGCTAAATACACTGCCTGTTAGGCAAGTGTTAAGCATTATGGCAGTCATCTGTTCCTACTAACTGCGTTAGATGGATCAGGAAATCGAAGGTCCAGTCACACAGAGGAGAGCTGAGACCGAGGTCTCCAACTTTAGGGATGAATTTCTCTGGAATTATGGTGTTGAATGCAGCCCAGTCGTCAATAAGTAGGAGCCTGATGTAAGTATCCTTGTTATCCAAATGTTTAACGCATGAGTGTAGGGCACATAGGACAGCATCTGTGATGGACTAGATGTGCCAGTTTGCAAATTGAAAAGGATCAAGGCAAACTGGGAAGCTGGACTTGATGTGAGCCATGTCTACCTTCATTATTATAGAGGTCAGAGCTCTGGGCAGTAGTCATTAATGCAGACTGCATAGGTATTCTTTGGCAGCAGGATGATGGTTCAGATCGACGTAAAGGGAGGTTGAAATTGTCAGTGAATACACCCCACAGCTGGTCCACATAGGATTTGTGTTCACAGCCACGGGTTTCATCGGAGCCAGTCACTTTCTGTGTATTCACTCTCAAGAAGGCCAATCCAATGTCTATGACAATGACCGTGGTTACAGGCGCATCGAGGCTGTTGGGACAGGTGACATCTTTTCACTGATCTCCTTTTCAATGAAGAACTTTCAGCATGGGTTGATGGCTGGGACTTCGATGTTGTGGCCATTTCGGAGACATGGTTAGAGCAGGGACAGGAATGGTTATTGCAGGTTCCAGGATTTAGATATTTCAGTAAGAACAGTAAGAAGATGGTAAAAGAGGGGCAGGTGTGATATTGTTGGTCAAGGACAGAAGAGGGGCAGGTGTGATATTGTTGGTCAAGGACAGTATTAGAGTTGCAGAAGGGATGTTTAGGGACTCGTCAACTGAGTTAGTATGGGCTGAGGTTAGAAACAGGAAAGCAGAGGTCACTATTTTGGGACTTTTCCATAGACCTCCGAATAGTTCCAGAGATGTAGAGGAACGGATAGCAAAGATGATTCTCGATAGGAGTGAGAGGGACAGGGTAGTTGTCATGGGGGACTTCAATTTTCCCAATATTGACTGGGAACACGATAGTACGAGTACTATAGATGGGTCAGTTTTTGTCCGATGTGTGCAGGAGGGCTTCCTGGCACAGTATGTAGACAGGTCACCAAGGGGCGAAGCCACATTAGATTTGGTACTGGTAATGAGCCCGGCCAGATTCTAGACATGGAAGTAGGTGAGCAATTTGGTGATAGCAATCACATTACTGTTATGTTTACCTTAATGATAGAAAGGGATAGGTGTATACCACTGGGCAAGATTTACAGCTGGGGAGAAGGCAATTCGGATGCGATTTGGCAAGATTTAGGAAGCATAGGATGACGAAGTAAACTGCAGGGGATGGGCACATTAGAAATGTGGAGCTTATTCAAGGAAAAGCTCCTGGGTGTCCTAGATAAGTGTGTACCTGTCAGGCAGGGTGGAAGCTGCAGAGCGCGGGAGCCGTGGTTTATGAGAAAGTGGAATCTCTAGTCAAGAGGAAGAAGGAGGCTTATGTTGGGATGAGATGTGAAGGCTCAGTTAAGGCGCTTCAGGATTACAAGGTAGCCAGGGAATTCCTAAAAAGAGATCTCAGAAGAGCCAGGAGAAGACATGAGAAGTTGTTGGCGGATAGGGTCAGGGTAAACCCTAAGGCTTTCTATAGGTATTTAAGGAATAAAAGAATGGCGAGAGTAAGATTAGGGCCAATCAAGGATATTAGTGGGAAGTTGTGTGTGGAGTCAGAGGAGATAGGGGAACCACTAAATGAATATTTTTCGACAGTATTCACTCCAGAAAATGACAGTGTTGTCGAGGAGAATACTAAGATACAGGCTACTAGACTAGGTGGGATTGACGTTCACAAGGAAGCGGTATTAAAAATCCTGCAGAGTGTGAAAATAGATAAGTCCCCTGGGAAGGATGTGATTTATCCTAGGACCCTCTGGGAAGCCAGGAAGGACATTGCCCAGCCTTTGGCATTGATCTTTAAATCGTCATTGTCTACAGGAATAGTGCCAGAAGACTGGAGGATAGCAAATGTGGTTCCCCTGTTCAAGAAGTGGAGTAGAGACAATCCTGGTAATTATAGCCCAGTGAGCCTTACTTCAGTTGTTGGAAAAGTGTTGGAAAAGAGATATGATTTATAATCATCTAAAAAAGAATAATTTCATTAGGGATAGTCAGCACAGTTTTTGAAGGGTAGGTCGTGCCTCACAAACAGGTGACCAAACAGGTAGATGAGAGTAAACCGGTTGATGTGGTGTATATGGATTTCAGCAAGGCGTACGATAGGGTTCCCCACAGTAGGCTATTGTACAAAATGCGGAGAAATGGGATTATGGGAGATATAGCAGTTTGGATTAGTAATTGGCTGGCTGAAAGAAGACAGAGGATGATGGTTGATGGGAAATGTTCGTCCTGGAGTCCAGTTACTAGTGGTATACCACAAGGGTCGGTGTTGGGTCCACTGCTGTTCGTCATCTTTATAATCGACCTGGATGAGGGCGTAGAAGGGTGGGTTCGTAAATTTGCAGACGACACTAAGGTCGGTGAAGTTGTGGATAGTGACAAAGGATGTTGTAGGTTACAGAGAGACATAGATAAGCTGCAGAGCTGAGCTCAGAGGTGGCAAATAGAGTTTAATGCGGACAAGTGTGAGGTGATTCACTTTGGTCGGAGTAACCAGAATGCAAAGTAATGGGCTAATGGTAAGATTCTTGGTAGTGTAGATGAGCAGAGAGATCTCGGTGTCCATGGACACAGATCCTTGAAAATTGCCACCCGGGTTGACAGCATTGTTAAGAAGGCATACAATGTTTTAGCTTTTATTAATGGAGGAATCGTGTTCTGGAACCATGAGGTATTGCTGCAGCTGTACAAAACTCTGGTGCGGCTGCACTTGGAGTATTGTGGACAGTTCTGGTCAACGCATTATAAGAAGGATGTGGAAGCTTTGGAAAGGGTGCAGAGGAGATTTACTAGGATGGTATCTGATATGGAGGGAATGTCTTACGAGGAAAGGCTGAGGGACTTGAGGGTGTTTTCATTGAAGAGAAGAAGGTTGAGAGGTGACTTAATAGAGACATATAAGGTAATCAGAGTGTTAGATAGGTTGGACTGGGAGACCCTTTTTTTAAGTATGGTGATGGCGAGCACGAGGGAGCATAGCTTTAAACTGAGGGATGGTAGATATAGGACAGATGTCAGAGGTAGTTTCTTTATTCAGAGAGTAGTAAGGTTATGGAATACTTTGCCTGCAACGGTAGTAGATTCTCCAACTTTAAGTACATTTAAGTCGTCATTGGACAAGCATATGGACGTACATGGGATAATGTAGGTTAGATGGGCTTCAGATTGATATGACAGGTCGGCGCAACATCGAGGGCCGAAAGGCCTGTACTGCGCTGTAATGTTCGATGTTCTATAAAGCAAGCAGAGAATACATTGGTCTCAGCGGATTCGGGTGAATGTTTGCACGCAATTCTGTTCGACTTCGTTTTGTAACCCGTAATGTCATGGAGGTCTTACCACCAATGGCGGCCGCAGTGTGATTAGTCTGCATCTCAAATGTCGTGCCTGGATATTCTGTATGATTTAGCGTCATTTTCATTTAACGCCTTAGCCCGCAATTCTGGAAGTGTTGGATCCCCCAGTTGATTCAATGAGGAACATTTAGACTAATGTGTTGGGATGCAAAAGTCTATGCAATTACAAATAAAGTATGCAATAGTACTGGAATACTCGTTTCGGTTGACAATAAAGTTCTTGAACATGGATCGACTCTAAACAATCCTGTGCAAGGTTTTCCTTTGCCTTACTCCATTATTTTCTGCGGTGGGTCCTTACACTGCAATTTCTGTTTGTATGCCAGAAGGAGGAGCACATCGTTAGAATATTGAAGGGTACAGCACAGAACAATCCCTTTGAGTGCGAGCTGCAGCCATGGTAAGACAGTTGGTTTTAAAATTACTTACCAGTAGCGGGCAGCGGTGTTTTTTTTCTCTTCACAGAAAGAGCGGGAACAGCAGGGGGAAGTGACGAAGACCAGAGGTGCAGCCGGGTAGGGTTTTTTTTCCCTTTAAAAGCGCGCAGGAGAAGAACCCGAGGCACTACAGAGGTAGTGTCTCCCACCCGCCGGCCTCCTCTAACCTAAATAATAAGACCCGTTGTGGTAAGTAGGTAAGTGCTGCATTTTGCTTGTTGTATTCTTTAGACCCAGTTTTTTTTTAAGAAAAGGTTACTTTCAGAGGGATGGCAGTGAAGGCAGTGCAATGTTCCTCTTTCAACATGTTTGAGGTGAGGGATGCCATGGACGTCCCTGCTGATTACACTTGCAGGAAGTGCACCCATCTCCAGCTCCTCCAAGACCG
>NC_057753.1:8743483-8745544 GCF_004010195.1 Chiloscyllium plagiosum
ATATGTAGATAGGCCAACAAGAGGTGAGGCCATACTGGATTTGGTTCTGGGTAACGAACCAGGCCAGGTGTTAGAATTAGAGGTAGGTGAGCACTTTGGGGACAGTGACCACAATTCGGTGATTTTCACTCTAGTGATGAAGAGGGATAAGTGTGCACTATAGGGCAAGAGTTATAGCTGGGGGCAGGGAAATTATGATGCGGTGAGGCATGACTTAGGATGTGTGACTGGAAAAGTAAGCTTCAAGGCAAGGGCGTAATTGATATGTGGAGCTTGTTCAAGGAGCAACTATTGAGTGTCCTTGATAAGTATGTACCCGTCAGGCAGGGAGGAAAGGGTCGTGTGAGGGAGCCGTGGTTTAATAAGGAATTGGAATCCCTTGTTAAATGGAAGAGGGCGGCCTATGTAAAGATGAGGCGTGAAGGTTCAATTGGGGCGATTGAGAGTTATAAAGTAGCCAGGAAGTACCTGAAGAGAGAGCTAAGAGCAGGAATGAGGGGACATGAAAGGTCCTTAGTTGGTAGGATTAGGGAAAACCCTAAGGCTTTCTCTAGGTATGTCAGGAATAAAAGAATGACTAGGGTAGGAATAGGTCCAGTCAAGGATAGTAGTGGGAAGTTGCGTGTGGAGGCTGAAGAGATTGGGGAGACACTGAATGAATACTTTTCGTCAGTATTCAATCAGGAACAGGACATTGTTGTCAATGTGAATACTGAGTCACCATTAAATAGAATGGATGGCTTTGAGGTATGTAGAGAAGAGGTGTTGGAAATTCTGGAAAGGGTGAAAATAGAGAAGTCCCCTGGGCCTGACGGCATTTATCCTAGGATTCTCTGGGAAGCAAGGGAGGAGATTGCAGAGCCATTGGCCTTGATTTTTATGTCCTCGTTGTCTACAGGAGTAGTGCCAGAAGATTGGAGGCTAGCAAATGTGGTTCCCTTGTTCAAGAAGGGGAGTAGGGATAACCCTAGTAACTATAGGTCGTTGAGTCTCACTTGAGTTGTGGGCAAAATCTTAGAGAGAATTGTAAGGGATAGGATTTATGAACATCTGGATAGGAATAATGTGATCAAGGATATTCAGCAAGGTTTTGTGAATGGCAGGTCGTGTTCACAAACCTTATTGAATTCTTTGAGAAGGTGACTAAGGAGGTGGACGAGGGGAAAGCGGTAGATGTGGTGTATATGGATTTTAGTAAGGCTTTTGATAAGGTTCCCCATGGTGACTACTGCACAAAATACGGAGGTATGGCATTGAGGGTGAGTTGTACGTTTGGATTAGGAGTTGGCTGGCTGGAAGAAGACAGAGGGTAGTAGTTGATGGCAAAGGTTCATCTTGGAGTGCCGGCACTAGCGATGTTCCGCAAGGATCTGTTTTGGGACCATTGCTGTTTTTCATTTTTATAAATAACCTGGAGGAGGCGTTAGAAGGTTGGGGGAGCAGGTTTGCGGATGATACGAAAGTCGGAGGAGTTGTAGACAGTGAGGAAGGATGTGGCAGGTTACAGAGGGATATAGATAAGCTGCAGAACTGGGCAGAAAGGTGGCAAATGGAGTTCAATGTAGCTAAGTGTGAGGTGATTCGCTTTGGTTAGAGTAATAAAAAGATGGGGTACAGGGCTAACGGTCGGATACTTGGTAGTGTGGATGAGCAGAGGGATCTTGGTATCCATGTACACAGATCTTTGAAAGTTGCCACCCAGGTAAATAGTGCGGTGAAGAAGGCATATGGCGTACTGGCTTTTATTGGTAGAGGAATGGAGTTCGAGAGTCCTGAGATCATGTTGCAGTTGTATAAGACTCTGGTGCAGCCGCATCCGGAGTATTGTGTGCAGATTTGGTCGCCATATTATAGGAAGGATGTGGAGGCACTGGAACGGGTGCAGAGGAGGTTTACAGGATGTTGCCTGGTATGGTAGAAAGATCGCATGAGGAAAGGCTGAGGCACTTGGGGTTGTTTTCATTGGAGAAAAGAAGGGTTAGGGGTGACTTGATAGAGGTGTATAAGATAATTAGGGGTTTAGATAGGGTCGACAGTGAGAATCTTTTCCCACGTATGGAG
>NC_057753.1:8746156-8763478 GCF_004010195.1 Chiloscyllium plagiosum
GCTGCAGGTAGTACAGTGACACTTCATTATATCATATGCTGAGTCCAGGAGCAATAACTTGCCAGATTGCCACATCTGTGCATCAGGATAGCTTGATCAGGAAGCAGACCCCACTGCCCATAACCTCGCCCTAGGATGCTGCGTGGTCCAATCAGTCGATGTGAAACGTCTTGTTGTATGGGACAATCTGGTGTAGCAGGAGAGAGTCGTATCCCTGTGAAGCAGAGTGCACCGCAGTCTCTCAATTTCCTTTGAAAGGCGAGTCTGAGCTTGTGGTCATCTACCTTCCTTTAAAAGGCTTGGACTTTTTCCAGGTGTATGCTGAGTTTTTGTGGATGGAAACCTCAAAGTTTCAGTCTCACCTGAATGTCATTGCATGTCCCACATTTACTGAGTAGGTGGCTTCACTGAGTCCACTTGGGTCAGCACTGAGAGACGTCTGCTTCTCCGTAAGAAAGGTATGTCGTCCTGATGGTACCCCGGGCATCAGTCGGTTTCTTGACCATTCCAGGGAGCTTTGGGATTGGTTTGCTTTGGCCTCCTCCTTGTTTTCTTGCCCACAATTGTGTTTGATTTTGCTTTGTGGGCCGTTATGTCATGCAACGCTTGCCACAAATGACGGGTGTCTGTGTGGTTAGTCTTGGTCTCAGGTTGAATAGGATATTGCCTTTTGGAATCTCTGATGACCTTCCGAAGTTCGCACCCTGGATCTCTGTATGGTTGAGCATCGCTCGATTTGAACACCATAGCACTGGAATTGTGTAAGGAGTGGATCTCCGAGTTCATGCATGTTTTCTAGATGGGGAATATTTGGATTAACTTGTTCAGCATGCTGTCTTCTACACACTTGTTAGTAAAGCCTGTAACAGTAGAGACATACGCAGTTAGGTTGGCCGCTAATTCTTGAATACATACCGATTCCAAGCTTTGCCATAAACGCCCATCCTTTGCCACTGACCGACAACTGTGAAGTCAAGTTTGTTCCCACACTGGTCAGGGCTCGGTTCCACGGTTCACCGAGGTTGGGAGGTCGGGCCTGCCTTAGTATGATAAGCCCTAGGACCCTCTGGGCTTGTAGATCCAACTTTGAAAGGTAAATGGGTGCATCCGATAGGGTTCTGGACACTCGTCTTGTTCACGAGCATTCCAGGGCGTCTAACAGTCAGGCCTAGTGTAAGTAGGGTCACGGTAGGGTCCGGTCTTGTACTCGTGCTGTTTGGGACTTGGTTCTGAACGTACTCGAGATCTGTCTTGTGAAGAAGTTCGCAAGACTTCTGATCCTTCTGGGTTTTCCTACACCATTGAATCTGGCTTTGTCTGTCAGAGGATCTTCAAACTTCCGAGTAGATTTAAGAGAATATTGTTGGCAAATTTTAATGACTTAGGAAGCCTGTGCCAATTCAAATCCACTGTATAAACCTATCGCCCAGTTCTTAAGGATCTGTATTCCTCTGCTCCCCATTTACTCATGCATCTGTCCAGACGCACCTTAAATGAATCTACCGTGCCTGTATCTACTACCTCTGCTGGAAACGCGTTCCAGGCACCTGCCACCCCTTGTGTAAAGTACTTTCCGCATGTTACCCCCCCCCTTAAAATTTTCTCCTCTCAACTTGAACGTGTGACCTCTCGTTATTGAATCCTTCACCCTGGGGAAAAGCTTATCTCCATCCATCCTGCCTATACCCTTCATGATTCTGTAGATCTCAATTAGGTCCCGCTTAATCTCCTATTTTCTAATGAAAACAATCTTAACATACTCAACATATCTTCATAGCTAGCTCCTTCCATACCAGGCAACATCCTCGTAAATTTTCTCTGTACCCTCTCCAAAGCGTCCACATTCTTTTGGTAATGTGGCGACCAGAACTGTACACAGTATTTTAAATGCGGCCCAACCAAAGTCTTGTACAATTCTGACGTGATCTGCCAGCTCTTCTAATCAATACTCCGTCCGATGAAGGCTAGCATACCATATGTCTTCTTGACAACTCTATCCGCTTGTGCGGCCACTTTCAGGGTACAATGGACCTGAACTCCAACATCGCTCTGCTCATCAACTTTTCCCAAGGTTCTTCCGTTTACAATATAGTTTGCTTTAGAGTTATAAAATTAGACCTTCCAAAACGCATCACCTCACATTTGCCCGGATTGAACTCCATCTGCCACTTCTCACCCAACTTTCTAAGTCTATCTATATTCTCCTGTATTCTTTGACAGTCCCCTATGCTTTCTGCTACTCCACCAATCTTCGTGTCATCTGCAAGATTATTGATCAGACCACCAATGTCCTCTTCCAGATCATGTATTTATATTTGACACAACAGTGTCCCCAGCACTGATCCCTGTGGAACAGAAGCGGTCATCTTGCTCCATTTTGAGAAGCTCTCTTTAACTACTACGCTCTGTGTCCTGTTGCTCAGCCAGTTCTTTATCCACCTAGCTAGAACACCCTGAACACCATGTGACTTCATTTTCTCTATTAGTTTACAATGGGGAATCTTACCAAACGCACTATTAACGTCCATGTATATGACATCTACAGCCCTTCTTTCATCTATCAACTTGCTTACTTCCTCAAAGAACTCTATTAAGTTGGTAAGGCACTATCTCCCCCGCACAAAACCACGTTTCCTATTACTGATAAGCCCATTCTCTTCCACGTATTACTAGATCCTATCCCTCAGTACCTTCTCCAGCAACCTTCCCACGACTGACGTCAGGCTCACTGGTCTGGAGTTACCTGAAATATCCATACTACCCTTCTTGAACAGGGGGACAACATTAACAACTCTCCAGTCCTCCAGCACCTCACTTGTGTTTAAGGATGCTACAAAGACATCTGTCAGGGTCCCAGCTATTTCCTCTCTCAGCTCCCTCAGCAACCTGATATAGATACCATTTGGTCCTGGGGATTTGTCCGCCTTAAAATCCTTTAGCCTACCCAACACATTTTCCCTCCTTATGTCAACGTGATCCAGACTAATCAAACTTCTATCTCTAATCTCAACATTCATCATGGCACTGTCATCAGTGAACGCTGATGCAAAGCAATCATTGAGAACCTCACCTATTTTCTCAGGTTCGACACAGCCTTCCTTCATTATCCTTTAGTGGACTAATCCTTTCTCTAGTTACCCTCTTGCTTCTTATATATGAATTTAAATCCTTGGGATTCTCCTTAATTCGGCTCACTAAGGATTTTTCATGACGCCTTTAGACTGCTTGATTTCTCGTTTTAGATTGGTCCTACTCTCCCGAAATTCCTCCACAGCCTGTTCTGTTGTTAGCTACCTGGACCTTATGTACGCTTCCCTTTTTCTCTTGGCTAGTCGCACAATTTCTCCTGTCATCCAGGGTCACGAATCTTGCCTTTCCTAACCCTTGTTTTCAAAGAGACATTCCTATCCTGCACTATCTTCAACCTATCTTTGAAAGGCTCCCACAGATGAAATGTGGACTTCCCTTCAAATAGCTGTCCCCAATCCACATTGCCCAGCTCCTGCCGAATTTTGATATAATTGGCCTCGGCCCAGTTTAGTATTGTTCCTTCAGGACCACTCTCATCTTTGTCTATGAGTATACTAAAACTTACAGAATTGTGGTCATTATTCCAAAAGAAATCCTCCAATGAAACTTCTACCACCTTGCCTGGCTCATTCCCCAAAATAAAGTCAATATGGCCCCTTCCCTGGTTGGACTATTGAACATATTTCTCCAGAGAACTTTCTGAGATGCTCCTTACAAATTCTGCCCCATCCAGACCTTTGACAAGAAGTGCATCCCAGTCAGTGTTGGGAAAATTAAAATCTCCCATCACCACCACCCTGTTGCCTCTGCATATTTCCATAATCTGTTTCCCTATTTCTTCTTCCATCACACGCTCACGGTTGTGAGGCCTGTAGTACAGCCCCAACAATGTAACTGCACCCTTCTTATTTCTCAGCTATACGCATAATTCCTCACTGCTCAAGCCCTCCACTATGTCCTCCTTTAGCACAGCTGTGATATCATCCCTGACCATTTTAACTCCTCCCCCTTTTCCTTTCCTCCTTGTTCAGTCGGAAGCATCTCTTTTCTGGAATATTTAGTTGCCAATCATGGCCTTCCTTCAACCAAGTCTCTATGATTGCAATAACGTCGTACTCCAAGGCACCAATCCAAGTTCGTCTGCCTTTCCCAGTGTGCTCCTTGCATTCAATCACATGCACGTCAAACTACCAGTTCCTTTGCGTTCATCTGCTCTCTGCCTACTCTTCCCTCGGTAATTCTAACTTCACGATCATGTTCCTTACAATCTCTAGTTTCCACCTCACTGCTTAGTAGTCTACTATTCTGGTTCCCAGACCCGGCCACATTAGTTTAAACTCTCCCCAACAGCAGCAGAAAACTCTCCCAAGGACATTAGTTCTACTATGGTTCAGGTGTAGACTCTCCGATTTGTGGTAGTCTCACCTTCCCCAGAACTGGTCCCAATGTTCCACTAATTTGAACCCCTCCCTCCTATACCATCCCTTAAGCCACGTGTTCACCCTGCCTGGCCTTTCATTTTTAGTCTGGCTAGCACGTGGCACTGGCAGCAGTCCTGAGATCACTACCTTTGAGGTCCTCCTCTTTAACTTTTCTCCTAGCTCCCTGAATTCTGCTTTCATGACCTCATCTCGTCTTTTTTACTTATATTATTTGTTCCTGTATGCACCACGACAACTTTCTGTTCACAGTCCTCTTTCAGAATGCTCTGCAGCCAGTTGGTGACATCCCTGATCCAAGCACCTGGGAGGAAACATACCATATGGGAGTCTCGTTTTCGGCCACAGAATGGCCTATCTATTCCCCTTACAATGGAATATCCTACGACTATGGCCCGCCGAGTCTTTTTTACGCCATTCCGAACAGCAGAGCCCTCCATGGTACCATTATCCTGGCAATTGCTTCCCTCCCCTGCGAGCCATCTCCCCAACAGCACCCAAACTGGCATACCTGTTTTGGAGGGAGATGAGCGCAGGGACACCTGCACTGCCTTCCTACTCTTCCTCTGCGTTTTGTCACCCATTCACTGTCACGCTCAAGACTTCTAGTCTACAGTGTGACCAATTAACTAAACGTGTTATCCATGACTTCCTCAGCCTTGAAGATGATTATATGCTCCACAGTGAGTCTATCTGCAGCTCCAGCGTCGTCAAGCGGTCAAACAAGAGCTGCAGCGGGGCATATCTCTTGCAAGTGTAAGAGTCTGGGACGTCAGCCACGTCCCTGAGCTCCCACATCAAGCAAGAGGCACATGCCAAGGGCCTGAAGTCGCCTGTCACTGTAATCCTTAGCTTTAACTTGAGTAACTAATACCAAACAATGCACTTAAATATATAAAAGAAAAGAAAAAGCCTTACCTTGCAGAGTTCTTTTCTTCTGGTTAGAGGAGGGGCCAGGAGGAAATTACTACACATGTAGTATCTCAGATTTAGCTGCTGCTCGAAGATATACGAAGTCCTTACCTCCGGGCAACCTCCTTGTCGACAAACATCACCTCCGCTCTGTCTCTCGCTGCTCCCAGACACGAAAAAGGCCTCGGGATTCGAAAGTAGTTATTTATACTAAGTTCTTACCTTCCCGCAACCTCCTGGTCCCAAACACCACCTCCACTCTGTCTCACGATGCTCCCAGACAGATAAAGCTTTACGTTATTTATGGATAATGGTAAGTGTTGTTGTCAGGTGAAGACACTAAATTGGGAAGGCTGGCTATGAGAATATTGGGCAGATAGTATAGAATAAAGATTGAGGACGCCTGTTTGAGGGTAAACAAACTTCTGGCTTGTAGGAAACTTTTAAAAGGCTATTTAATTAGACTTCTGGACCAGCATGCTTCTGCAAAAATGAAACATAATTACAAAAATATTCAACAAACCTGGTTGTCAACTAAAATAGAGAGATTAGTCAAAAATGCAATGCTCACATAGGTAAGATTTAGGACACTGTCGCAACGATAACAGATGAATGGACACAGCGCAACAATCGCCAGACAGGAGCTTTTGCTCCCAGTCGGGGAACTCTTCAGTGCTTCAAGAATATTCAGCCTCTGTTCATTGGGTAAGCGTCCTCCAAGCTGGCCATCGAGATAAACAACAGAATCGCCAAGCAGATTCAACAAATTTCTGTACAAATGAAAATGGTCTCAACCATGATCTTGGGTACATATGGCGCTATATGTAACCTCACCACACCTTTCTGCATTTGAAATATCTTCCTTATTATTCTGTTTTGACATCATCTCCTTGATAACTTGTTATGATCTCTCTACTTTAATTAGATTGCACCATTTTGGATTATTTGTTACTTTGATTAGATCAGTGGTGAGTGAGGTGGCGCAGGGGTTCATGTTGAGCCTTCAACTCTCATGATACGTTAAAGTGATTAGCAAGAAGAGATCAAGTATAACGTAACCAAGTTTGCTGATGAAAGTAAATTGAGTGGAAAAGCAAACTGTGCAGAGGATGGGGAAGGTCTGCAGAGATATTTGGATAAGTTAAGTCAGAGACCAACGGTCGGCAGATAGATTACAACGTTGGTAAATGTAAGTTTATTTCCTAGTTAATCTCTGAAATTCTCTTCCCAAGGAAGCAGTACAGGCAGCTACATTAAATATATTCAAGACACAGTTGGATGGATTTTTGCATGTAGGGCAATTAAGGATTATAGGGATAATGCACGTAAGAGTAGCTGAAATGCTGGATAGATCAGCCGTGACCTTAATGAATGGTGGACCATGGTCGATGGGACAAATGGTCAACTCCTTCTTCTACTATTTTGAAAAGAATCCTCATCATGCGACTCTTATGCCTATTATGTCAAAACAGCCGTTTGATCTGTCCCTTGAATTATCATATTTTCGATTTTTGTAAATATCTCTCTGCCTCAATCAATTGGATCATACGTCATCCCTTTACTTGTTATTCAGCTGTTGGCACTTTTCTCACACCATTTGATGTTTTTGATCATCTGTAAACACGTATTATTCACTCGGTCGCCACTCCACTCATTACTATCCTTGGCACTCTTAATTACCTAGAATGCTTTGCATTGATCACTCTGTGTGTAACTTTTGTACCTGTGTGCCTCCCCCCATTTCACTTAATGAAACCTTGTGATCAATTACACCTGCTGGACAATTACCCGATGTCGTGTGGGTTCTGATTTTGCTCACTGCAGTCCAACACTGGCATCTCCACATCTTGGCAAATGTGATTAAGGAGCATCACAAGATGTTTTGTACATATATAAGGAGCAAGAAAGAATCTGGGGACAGGATAGGTCCATGCAAGTGCAAGAAGGGAATTTATACTTGAAGCTAGAGGAGGTGGGTGAGATCCTTCATGTTACGTTACAGCAAGGAGAAGGACAAGGTAAGTAGCGACTCTGGGGAGGAGTATGCTGACATTCCGGTCATGTCAGTATTTAAAGTAGTTGGCGGAGATGGATATTTTGAAATGATTTCAGTTGAACAAGTTCCCAAGACCCGATGGGATCTGGCCCAGAATGGCATGGACACAGGTGAGGAACTTTCATGGGCTTTGAAAAAAATCTTTGTTCTTTCTTTCGTCACATGTGAGGTTGCAAAGGACTAGAAAATAGCTGATACTTTTCCGTTGTTTCGGAATGGTAACCTGAATAATGTGAGAGAGAGCAGAACGGTGAACTTTCCATTGGTGGTAGGAACATGCTGAAGAAGATCTGCAGATATAGGGTTAATTCAAAATGATGTGATGGGGGTATGTAAGATTATGAGAGGTATTGATAGTGTTAAGCCACTCAGTCTTTTTTCCAAGATGGGGGAATTGAGGATGAGAGGGCATCAGTTTATGGTTAGAGGGGAAGAATAAAAGGCAACCTGAGGGGCATCTTGTTGATACCGCGGGTGGTACGCATATGGTATGAGCTGCCAGCGGATGTGGTTGAGGCATGTATGTTAACAACATATAAAGGTCATTAGACAACATGGATAGGAAATGTAGAAGGATATAGGCCACGTGCAGAGAAATTGGTTAAGCATGTACAGACATTTTGGTCATCATGGACTAGTTTGGGCAAAAGGGCCTGTCTCCGTGCTATAGGACTCTATGACTCTATGACACTATGAATATCTCCTCTGCTCTGTCCTAAATGATCCAACCCGAATATTCAGACTGTGATCCCTGGTTCTGAACACACCCCATCATTGGGAACACCCCCCACCCCCTCCGCTGCATCTAACCAGTCGAGTGCTATTAGAATTTTGAAGTCTCCATGTGGTCCTCCCTCACACGTCAAAACACCAGCAAAACCAATCCTAACCTAATCAATCTCTCCTCATTCTTCAGTCTCGCTATCCCTGCAATCCAACTTGCAAAGCTTCACTGCACGTCCTGAGCTAAGTGACTTTCTTGGACTATTCGTGGAATACTTAATTATAAACAGCATTGCTATGGAACTGGATAATGGTGTGGATCAAGTTGTGTGAGCACAGAAAAACATCTTTTCTGCAGGAAGTTATTATAAAAGATTGATTTTCTTTACCATAATTGATAATAATTTATTCATCAATATCACCGAGTTTTGCGGACGTGGTGGGTTATGCAGTTTTGTCCTGAGAAATTAGACTGGTTCTCTAGATTATTTTTTGAATTACAATCACATTATTCCACTATCATTCGGGAGGCAGATGGGGCTATTGACAGGACTTACAGAGAGATAGTCACTCCCCAGATAAAAGAAAAAGACAGATGGGTGACAGTTAGGGGACAGAAAGGGAACCGGCAGGCAGTGCAGGGATCCCCTGTGGTCATTCCCCTCAACAATAAGTATATCGTTTTGGATACTGTTGGGGGGGATGACTTACCAGGGGAAAGCAGTGGGGCACCTGATGCTCAGAAGGGAAGGGGGAGGAGGAGCAGAGCAGTAGTCATTGGGGACTCGATAGTTAGGGGACAGATAGGAGGTTCTGTGGGGACGAGACAGACTCACGGTCGGTGTGTTGCCTCCCGGGTGCCAGGGTCCGTGATGTCTCTGATCGTGTTTTTGGGATCCTTCTGGAGGGAGAGCAGCCCCAAGTCGTGGTTCACATTGGCACCAACGACATAGGTCAGAAGTGAGATGGGGACTTGAGGCAGAAATTCAGGGAGCTAGGATGGAAGCTTAGAGCGAGGACAAACAAAAGTTGTTTTCTCTGGCTTGCTGCCCGTGCCACGTGCTAGTGAGGTGAGGAATATGGAGGGAAAGGAGTTGAACACGTGGCTACAGGGATGGTGCAGGAGGGAGGGTTTCGGGTTTTTGGATAGTTGGAGCTCTTTCTGGGGTAGGTGGGACCTCTACAAGCAGGATGGTCTTCATCAAAACCACAGGGGTACCAATATCCTGGGTGGGAAATTCGCTAAAGTTATTAAGGTGGATTTAAAATAATACAGCAGGGGGATAGGAACCAAAATTGTCGGACAGGTACAGAAGAGGATGAGAGTAGGGAGTTCAAAAAAAAGTATCTGACACTGGCAAGCGAGAATCTGGTTTGAAGTGTGTGTACTTCTACGCGAGGAGCATCCGAAATAAAGTGGGTGAACTGGCAGGGTGGGTTGGTACCTGGGACTTCGATGTTGTGGCCATTACGGAGACATGGATAGAGCAACGACAGGAATATCTGTTGCAGGTTCCGGGATTAAGATGCGTCAGTAAGAACAGAGAATATGGTAAAAGAGGGGGAGGTGTGGCATTGTTGATCAGGGACAATATTACAGTTGTAGAAAGGATATTTGGGGACTCGTTAACGGAGGTAGTATGAGCGGAGGTTAAAAACAGGAAAGGATAAGTCACCATGCTGGGAGTTTTCTATGGGCCTCTGAACAGTTCCAGAGATGTAGAGGAAAGGATAGCAAAGATGATTCTCGATAGGAATGAGAGAGGCAGGGTAATTGTCATGGGGGACTTCAACTATCCAAATATTGACTGGGATCACTTCAGTGCGAGTACTATAGATGGGTCAGTTTTTGCCCAGTGTGTGCAGGACGGCTTCCTGACACAGTATGTAGACAGGCCTACAAAGGACGAGGCTGCTTTAGATTTAGTACTGGGTAACAAGCCTGGCCAGGTGTTATATTTGGAAGTAGGTGAGAACTTTGGAGACAGCAATCACAAGTCTGTCATGTTTACTTAAGTAATAGAAAGGGATAGGTGTACTCCACCGAGCAAGAGTTACAGCTCAGGGAAGGGATTGTGGGAGACATAGCAGTTTGGATCAGTAATTGGCTTGCTGAAAGAAAACAGAGGGTTGTAGTTGATAGAACATGTTCATCTTAGTGTCCAGTTACTAGCGGCGTACCGCAAGGGTCGTTGTTGGGTCCACTGCTGTTCATCATTTTTATAAATGATCTGGATGAGGGCTTACAAGGGTGGGTTAGTAAATTTGCGGACGCCACTAAGGTCGGTGCAGTTGTGGATAGTGACGAAGGATGTAGTAGGTTGCAGAGAGGCATGGATAGGATGCAGAGCTGGGCTGAGAGGTGGAAAATGGAGTTTAATGTGGACAAGTGTGAGGTGATACACTTTGGTTGGAGTAATCGGAATGCAAAGTACTGGGATAATGGTAGGATTCTTGGGAGTGCAGATGAGAAGAGAGATCTCGGTGTCCATGTACACAGATCCCTGAAAGTTGCCATCCAAATTGATAGGGTTGTTAAGAAGGCATACAGTGTTTTGGCCTTTACTAATAGAGGGATTGAGTTCTGGAACCAGGAGGTTATGCTGCAGCTGTACAAAGCTCTGGTACGGCCACACTTGGAGTATTGTGTACAGTTCTGGTCACCGCATTATAAGAAGGATGTGGAAGCTTTGGAAAGGGTGCAGAGGAGATTTACTAGGATGTTGCCTGGTATGGAGGGAAGGTCTTACGAGGAAAGGCTAAGGGCCTTGAGGCTGTTCTTGTTAGAGAGAAGAAGGTTGAGAGGTGACTTAATAGAGACATACAAGATAATCAGAGGGTTAGATAGGGTGGACAGGGAGAGCCTTTTTCCAAGTATGGGGTCAGCAATCACGAAGGGACACAACTTTAAAGTGAGGGGAAATAGGTAAGACAGATGTCAGAGGTAGTTTCTTTACTCAGAGAGTCGTAAGGGTATGGAATGCTTTGCCTGCAACAGCAGTTGATTCACCAAGTTTAAGTGCATTTAAGTCGTCATTGGGCAGGCAAATGGACATACATGGGATAGTGTAGGTGGGATGAAATTCAGGTTAGTATGACAGGGCGGCGCAGCATCGAGGGCCGAAGGGCCTGTACTGCGCTGTAATGTTCTATGTTCTATTACTGGGTAAATTATGCTCAACTGAGCTGAGTGCATGATTTTGACATTTGGGAATGGGTCAAATATTTCATACCCTCCTGCAATGTATTCCCACTTCATTTCTGATATAATTCCTTCCCTGTGTCATTTCAGATGTCGTTGAGCATTGGTAGGGCTTTACAGCGTTCTTGACAGATATAAAATGGACAAAAAAACGTTTCTTACAACATCAATCAGAACGTTTCAATTTTAACGTCGTGAGATATTCATTTGGTTTATTTTACTGTATCAATTTCATTGTCACTGACATTCATATTAAAACAATCCTAAATAATAGCTCAGTGACTGTTGATTACGTATACGTTGATATTGCCTCATATGGTATCGTGCAGAATTTTCCTAATTGCGTCCTGAGGGTATTGAGTGTCAGCTATTTAGGTGATCTTTTTCTGAATGCTTAACAATAAGTCGCTAGGATTGGAAACAGCCACCACTATATCACGCAGAAAATGCATGCCCCACCAAATGGGTTACCATATGCTATTTATTACACTGCATTGGCGATGATCGCTGTTCCAGGTAACTTTTCCCAGATCGCTATGTATTGCCTGCTACCTATTCTCTCACGGAAGACAGAATCCTGGAATTATGGCTTAAAGCCATCAAGTACAGTGTCTACATTTGCTAAATGATGATCTGGGCAGAAGGAGTCATCCAATTGATCTTGGTACTGCTCTTGGAATAGAACTTGCAAATTGTCAGTTGAATGTTAAACGTTTTCAGTTTAAGAAGTGACTGCATACACATGGTCTGACGAACTAGGTATGTTTTGAATGAGTAGAATCTTCATAAACATAGGTATGAGGATCCCTTATCTTTTCGTATGTGATGCTTTAGCCAAGGGAAAAAACTTCAATATATTTGGTTAACATAAGAAAATAATCTTCCAGGCGCGCATAGAGAACATAGAGACGTTTGGAAGATGCTTCGTAAAAACTTTTGATCAACAATAAAAACATTTGTTGATAGATTTGTTTGTAAAAATGCTATTAATATAATGGAAACTGAAACCATTGCAAAATAAAAATATGAATTAACACTGTTTTTACTAAACAGCAGACAAGGCTCAAGTGGTTGAAATATCTAATCAGATTATCAATTCCTGATAAGTGTTTGTTAGTGTGCTGCAAGCAATCGCTGAAGGTGCAAATGCATTGTGCTAAATGCTGAAACACTTGGCTTATCAGCATAAACAAAATTCCAAGGAAAAAAGAATTACTAACTTGTTGACATCGAAATTAAAAGAAGGATTTTGAATCTGATTTCCACACCTTCCATGAAAGAATGATTAATACATGCATTATTATAAAATGTTATGGAATTGCTGCTAGTTTGCACTTACTTTCCTGATGTGACAAATTTACGAACTTAGTTCACTTGGCATCGGAAGTCTTGAAGTTAATTTTATTGAGTAACTGAAAAGCATTATTCAGTGACGTTTTCATTAAACAATTGGCGAAGTAATGCCAAGAGAATTGTTTATCAAGAAAGGAAATTGATGAGTGTAGGATATAAATTGAATGATATTTAAAATAAATTTATTAAGACAGGTAATGATTAGTGTGGAACTTAAGTTTGATTCATATTAGCCTTCAAAGCATTTTCATAATGCCAGCTTGCAGATTTTCCTGAAATGCTCTTTTACTTAATAATGTTTCGTTAAATAGATTCACATAATTTAACTTCAAACAGTAATGTTATTCACCAGGGAGGTATCAAATTTACTCAAGCTGAGCGCATGTATCCAACTATTAACGTAATTTTAAACAATGATTGTGGGTAATTGTGGATATTTTGAATTATTAATGGAGAATTCAGCTCCCACCCTAAATGAGAAGTTGGCAAAGAGATTAAGGGTCATTGTGAAGAATGGTGAGCAGGTTTTTCGATGCTTCAGACAATATATTTAAGAATACGAATGTCATGTATGGTCAACAATTCATCTGGGGCCTTCTTGTTAAGATGAGTTAATGCTTCTGCTCTCTGCCCTTCCAGCACAAATTCCCAATTGATTCAGTTTCAGTGAACTGAACTTTCCTTAAAAATGCTTAATACATTAACTCAAAGGCAAGTGCACGAAATAACCTTTGTCTTTCTCACTCACTTCTATTTGTAGTTAATTTATCAGCGATTATAATCCTGATACGTGGAACCTGTGGCCTCTCCAGATGTATTACTCGCTACCTGATCTCTATGGCTTTCACGGATCTCCTAGTCATTATTACTGCCGTACTTTTGAACCGCATTCCAGCAATTTATTTTCCAGGTAGTTTCCTGTCCATTACGCCAATATGTTGTTTCAGCATTGCATTGATTTATGCAGCTAGGGACACCTCTGTCTGGTTAACAGTTTGTTTCACCTTTGATCGGTTTGTAGCCATTAATTGTCCAAAGTTGAAAACAAAGTATTGCACTGAAAAAGTAGCAGCTGTGGTGATAGGAACAGTTTGCGGGATGGGCTGCCTGAAGAATATACCGTGGTATTTTATGCATGAACCAATAATTATTATCGATAACATTCCATGGTATTGTCGACTGAAGGAAATCCGTTACACTTCACCAATATGGGCAATATTCCAATGGAGTGATCGTATTTTAACTCCTTGTCTTCCATTTTTTCTGATTCTTTTCCTCAATGCTCTGACCGTCAGACACATTCTCATAGCCAGTGGAGCCCGCAGGAGGCTCTGGGTACAAACAAATGGAAGCAATAAGAGTGACACAGAGATGGAGAACAGGAGAAAATCCATTGTCTTACTTTTCTCTATATCTGGAAGTTTCCTTTTCTTATGGACAGCATATGTTGTACAATTCTTTTTTGAGCGATTCATAAATGATTACAAACTGCAAGGGTTCAGTGACCCCAAGTTTATTTTTCTAGAAAGTGCAAACATGCTTCAGCTATTGAGTTGCTGTACTAACACATTTATTTATGCAATAACTCAGAGGAAATTCAGACAGCAGCTGTACGACATGTTACGATATCCATTGACTTGTGTACGTAAATTACTTCTGCAATGATACTGCCAGAAATTCATTATATACGTGACTAATTCGATTAGATTTGTAATTATTTTATGTTAGATTAAAGGAAGCAGGTTGGTGAATGCCTATTGCTAAATGACAATTGAAATTGTTTTCCTTTTTTGCATTCTGTTTAAAGTTTACAACTTGTATCAGCACAAAAAGAATTAGTGTTGAAGGAATCGTCAACACGGCGTCCTTTCCGTAAATAATGATTACAATATTGTGGAAGGAGGTTAATAACTTAAAAAAACTAATTTATTCACAGGTCCTCTTATTGTGAATAAAATATGGGGTGAAATTATGAGATCACAACACTCCATACGCTGGAGGACTGAATGAAAATCAGTAACTGGTGAAGTTAATCGGTATGACTGGTAGCGTCTGTGAATAGTAAATGCCTCATAACGTCAAGAGTCCAAAATGACTCCTCCTCTGACGTGAAGACACAGGGAAAAGTGGTCTGTATAATTCTGCTTCAAAGCAGAATGGAACAAGTTGGTCAAAATGGAAGGACTAGAAAATACTACACAGAGACAGCAGATAAGCCTAAAGAAACAACTAGACATCCGATCCAAAAACCTCAGCTGATTTAAATGGTGTTCATATTCGCATCTTAAATCTGTTAAGATATAAGCAACAGATGAAGTTTTAGCAAATGAACACAATCTATGTGTTTTTTTGTTATCCAGGCTAGGTGCCCCTTTTATTTGACTTCAAGCTTTTATGAATGTTTTATCCTCTACCTGCAGAGTTATAGTACCATACAGTTGTACAGTTTGGAATAAGTCCCTTCAGTCCAACTCGTCCATGCTGACCATATATCATAAATTAATTAGGGGAATTTAAGTGATCTTAGATTTTGATCTTAGAGGAGGGTAAAAGGTCGGCACAACATCGAGGTCTGAAGGGCCTGAAATGTGTTGTGCTTTTCTATGTTCTATGTTCTAGTGTTTCTCGTGTCATGCCAATACTTGGAGCGAGTGAAGAGTGAAACAGATTTGTGTCATTTTCCCTGCGTATATTTGTACCACATTGGAGAAAAAAGAAACAAAGCAGTCATGTCTGACTTATGAGCACATCACTCGTCATAGAGTCACAGACAGTCATGGAGTCCAACAGCATGGAGACAGACACTTTGACCCCAACAGGTTCATGCTAACCAAAATGTTTACCAGCGCTAACACCATTTCCTTGTAGTTGGCCCTTATCCTTCTAAATCCTTCCACTTCATATATTTGTCCAAATGCCTTTTAAATGTTGCTAATGCATTTTCCTCAATGACTTCCGCAGCAGCTCATTCAACATGCATACTATCCTTTGTGTAACAAAGTTGCCCCTCAGGTTCCTTTTCATTCTTTCCCCTCTAACTTTATACTCAAGTGCTTCAGCCTGCGATTCCCCAGCGCAGGGAAAATGACTCAGTGTTTTCACCCTATCAATGCCTCTCATGATCATCGCTGTTTAATTTTCCAATGGTATTCCACTGATGTTAAGTAATATGTTGCAAACCTTCCACATTGATGACCGAGTATCATATTTCAATTAATTTTGAAAGTCTCGACTACATTTTTGAAAAGCGAATGGAAGTGAAATTTAAATTCAACTCTTTCTATTGACTGGAAATTTGCTGATTAGCTACAGTTTCTATCATGCAATGGGGAAAAAAAACAAGTTACTGCAATAGATAATCCTTAGGTGGAGACCCACAGCACTTCACATAAGTTCGAAATCACAACAGAAAGAAGACCAAGAATGTCCCACTGCAAAATACGTCCAAGACATCGATTTTTTTGTTGACATGGTCATTGAAGTAAATAAATAAATCTAAGCACCAAAGTAGGGAGCAAAACAATAATGGAGAGATGCTGAGGAACAAGAAATGGAAAGAGATGAGAGAGGATGGGAACCAGAGCGTTGAGTGTAAATGCAATGTCAGGAGGTGTTTAGCGAAATAAGTGAAATAGGAAGATCAGTCAGGGCCACCATGATGTATATGGCAGGACTCGAGGTCTGAAGTCGATTTATCTTCAAGCAGTAAGAATAACAGGAGAGTGAGATACGCTGAGATATTGGATTAGTACTTGGAAGTAAAATATTGTAGCCATTACAGAAAGGAGCAGGAATAATAGCTCAACTTTTCAAGGTTTAGATGTTTCACCTGAAAAAGATTGAAGGTTAAGCTTGGAGATTTGCAATCCTGATGAAGGAGACTGTTACAAATGCTGGAAGTGAAAACATTCTGGAGGCCTCATTCAGCGGCGCCATACAGGTGTAACATGTAATAAGAAAGGTAAAATAATAATTATGGAATCATAATATATGCTGTACATTTGCGAGCGGTACAGAGGCAAACAGAAATGTAAGTAAATCGTGGAAAGATGTAAGAACAACAGGATTGTTTTAGAAGATTTTAAACTCTCCAGTATAGACTTAGTTTCAGGAGCTTAGCTTGAGTAGATTTTGTTAAGTGCTTCCAGAGTAGATTTTTTTTTCAGGTTCTTTAGAGTTTAGTGAAAAAATAAAATGGAACGTGGGATGCATTATAGTAAAACTTGCTTTTGGGATTAAGGCTCACCAGATGATTTAAGCTTCTGTGCTGGAACAGTCATCGTTATTCCAAAGACAAGGTAGTTATGAATGAAGATAAGACGTTTTAAAATCAGGGAACGCAAATGATAACAGAATTCATGACTTTGAGAAATTATATTGGGGCAGAATTTTGACAGAAATCCATATCTGACATGTAGGATTCTATTTAAAGCCAGCTGATCAAAATTCAGGACCAAATTATACGTCTGAGGATGAATAACAAGGATGGCAAGATTCGTGATCCCTGGATCAAAAGAGATGTTTTAATTTAGTGTAAAACAAAAAAAAAATTGTAAGCGTGCATTTAGCAAACTGAAACCAAATAAAGCCCTCATGGAATGTAATGG
>NC_057753.1:8763978-8800440 GCF_004010195.1 Chiloscyllium plagiosum
CTTTCCAATCTACCTTCATTGCTGACAATCCTCATACACGGCACCATTAACGTCAACCTGTTCAGCGCTGTCTGCAATCACTTCACTTCCCCGCTTCCTGAGATTTCACGCTCACAATTGAGCAATAATGCAGCTGGACGATTCAGTCAGAGTCGGCCAGCGCGGGCGAACGATGTGCAATGCTTGTTTTCACTTTGAGCAACTGTTTCCTTTTACCCTGTTCGCTGTAATGGGAGTTCGGCCCCATCCATACTTCAGGAAGTCCGATCCCGTTTCATAAATGTGCTTTTGGAGAAAATTGCGCCGGCGTTTCGGCACAAGACAACTTCCGAAATGAGGGCTCGTCTGGGATAAGAACCCGGGATCGCTCGCAAAACCACCCAACTAAAGGCCCGAAGTGAGAATCATACCACTAGTCCAAGGAGCCATGGGAAATCCCAGGCGCGCGCTGTCCTGACCCCGGACGCTCCAAGCGCCCTCCCCGAAGCAGCTGAGACTTGCTCAGTGTGAAAAACGTTTGAGTTGCTCCAAGAATCACAAGCAGCAAAGAGATTCCTCAACATTTGCTTCTCATTCCGTCTCCCTGCGCCCAGGACGCTGCTGTTTGTCCCATTCCCAGTAACTGGACTCTCTCCACTGGCGGATAATTAAACCATTTTGTTTCTACGTGCAAACTGTTCTGGGGGAGGGCAGAGCCCATTCGCTCTTCTGCCTTCTCTCAATTGTTTGGGATGGGAGACGTCAGTAACACTAATGCGTAGGAAATGGGCAAGTTTTAACTCCATTACAAAGATCTGTAATCAAAGAGACAGAAAGATGCTGTGCTGGTGGGACAGAGCGAAATGGACACCGGAAACTGTTCCCTCAGGTAAATTCATATGAGTGCATTTGTGTGTAGCCAGCTCGGTGCTCAAAATTCGTCTTCACACAGCAATCCTGCAGAAAGACTTTTCTAACACGGACATCTGTTTCTTTGCAGCGAACGGGCAGCAGTGAACATCTAAGCCCCAACTGTCCCAGATGAAGTTGAAAATGAGCCATTGGATCTCCCTCAGCCGCTCTGTCCCAGAGACAGGGAGAGCGGCGGCATAAACGCGTGACGTCATTCCGCCGCAGCCTGAAGCCGTTCAGTCCATCATTTCCATGCGACTCTCTGTCACTTGTGTCTCTCCGAGGTGATTCGCAATTGGTGATATGTGTCCTAATCATGGGAACTGTATCTGTACGGTGATGCTGCTTTCGAAATGCTGATCGTCCTGTCATTCACGTCTGAACCGGAGTGGGGAATTATTGCAGGGAATGAATACGACCGGAAATAATGTGGCTTTGCGGCTCAGTGGTTAACACTGCTGTCTCATAACGGTACCTGAATTCGATCCTACCCTTGTGCGGCTTGTTTGTGTGGAGTTTGTTCAATCCCCCCGTGTCTGCGTGGGTTTCCTGCGGTGCTCCGGTTTCCTTCCACAGTCGAAAGATGTGCAGGTTAGGTGGACTGACCATGCTAAACTGCCCCATAGTGCCCAGAGGTCGGTAGGTTAGGCGCATCAATCAGAAGTAAATGTCGGGTCTGGGTGGGTTCCTCTTCGGAGGGTTGATAAGGACTTGTTGAGCAGGAGGGCCTGTTTCCACACTGTAGGGATTCGAATTCGAATTGTTTCAACTTCACCAGCCCGTTCCCATTTCAGAGAAAATGTGTTAGGATTCAGTTCAGAGCAGACTGGCGGAAAGCAACTCAAATCTCCACAAGCACTTCCTCTCAATTGTGTAAGTTGGACCAGTGTTTAGTGACATATTCAGCTCAGATGCTCGAAGATTTGGGAAGCAGAGGCAAAGGCAAGATATAGAACACAGTACCGTTACAAAGGGAAGCAATAGCAGACGATAGTTTCGATCGAGGGACATGAACCCAGCACCCTCCTGCTGCCACACTCTACTTTCCCACACGGAGTGTTTTCCTTAGATCCCTTCAGCCTTTCGTCTGGCACGCGGCAGGCACGTTCGAGCCTGATGTCAAAGACCTCCACTGCTGTCGTGTAATATGCTGTTTCGCAGAGGAATGGAGGCTGTGTAAATATAAACTTATTTCTAAATTCCCACATTCTGTTGGTCGAACTGTGATTTCACACTGAATCACAACATGTGTCACAGCGCAGACGGAGGCCATGCGGCCCACCTTCAATCTGCTGGTTCTACACCGTAAGCAAACGTGTATCTCAATTAATATCATTCCCTTGCCATTTTCGTGTAAATCTGCACATCTGAAAATGATCACCGAATTCCCTTTCGGGTCCATTTTTTTGTCAATGTCAGTCAGGAATTTACTGACACTAACCACTCCCTGAACGAAAACGTTCTTCCTAATGTCAATTTTACTTCTTTCCCTCCTGACTTTAAAACTCTGCCGAATCGTTGTGGATCATTTCAGGCGTGGGAGCATTTTCACAACATTATTTCCTGTGTCCAGGCTTCTCATGATTTCTCAGGGCTTCTGTTCTCCCTGGAGAGCAGTCCCAATTTTCCAATCTCGCTTCATTGCTGACATTCTTCAAGCACCGCATCTCTGGCAAGTCGGAGTAGTAGAAGACTCAAAGCAAAATGCATACCCCTAGACCAACGAGCTAGAAACCAGGCGCACCCCATCGCCCGTAACAGCCCCATCTCTGGAACTGGCTGAGACTTGCTCAGTGTGAAATACATTTGACATTGCTCTAAGAATTACAAGCAGCAACGAGTTTCCAGAACAGCCGCTTCTCATTCTGTCTCCCTGCTGCTGTTTGTCCCGTCCCCGGGAACCGGGCTCTCTCCACTGGCAGATAATTCAACCATTTTGTTTCTAAACATTTTTCTGATACCCAGGTGGCCAGTGACAAGCATTGCCCTCCTCAACATAGGATACAGAGAACAGGAGAAGACCACGCAAACCCCCACGAGTGTGTCACCTCAACTGTGCACATTGGGCCAGTATATCAATGTGAAATATTTATGTTGAGTTTTTTGGGAAGCAAATGAGAAGGCGAGGTGCAGAACAGAGCGCCCTTAGACAGGAAAGCTGCTAAAGACGACATTACGTGAATCGGAGAGAATACGACATGGCGGATTTCAGGCCCTCAAGACATGGAACTCGATATTGAAGACAGGGGGCTGTAGGGTCTTCAAGTGGAAAATGAGGCTTTGTTCTTCCGTCTGGAGTTGAGCTTTGCTGGATCACTACTGCAGGCCTGAGACAGAGATGTTGGCCAGGGAACCGGATGGCGGGCAACCAGAAGCTCAGGGCATTTTTTGAGATGTTCTGCGAAACTGTCACCCAGTTTATGCGTCATGCTACGTTGGGGAAGCCACACTGTGAGCAGCGAATGCAGTAGACTAGGTTGTGGCAAATGTGCAGGTAAAGTGCTGCTTTACCTGGCAGGTATGTTCTAGCCCTTGGGTATTCAGGAGGGAGCAGGTAAGTGAGCAGGAGTAACAGATTCGGCGGTTGCAGGGGAAAGTGCCTTGGGACTATGGGAGGTGGGTGTGAGGTGTTGCGAGTGAAGGAAGAGGTGTAAGCCCTGTCCACTTACCTCCTCTCATGTATAAATCCGTGAAGTTGAAAGAACTTTCCACAGAATGATTCAGTACCACGTGACTCACTAACTAATTCGTATTCATGTTCCGGGGCCAGCATCATTATTGTGTCACAGCAGCTGCAGGCTATCCTCGGGGGCTCTCTCTATGACGTCACGGTACGGCTGGAAGCCCCCGGGACAGTTTATCAAAGAAACCTCCCTGTGGGTCAGGGCAACCCTGCATCGGGAAGCACTGGGATGGCCAACCACTACCAGTTAACATGGGGAACACATCTCCACATTACGCAGCCTCGAGGCAAACTTCCCGTCCTTCCACTTCAAGTTCAAGAGCCCTCAAACCGAAATTTCCCAGGTGCGTTTGGAAGAATTTTTTCCAGATGTTCGCAAAGTATATGTATGAGCACTTTGTTAAAGTTTGAATTTTGTGAGTGTTGAAATTTTGTGCTTTTGAGGTAAATCACGGTTCGAAAAAAACCCAATGTGGGAATTTAGACAGAGTTTACATTTGCGCGTCGGCAATATGTCTGCGGGTGCGTGATGGGAGCATAACCCAGAAGGGAAACCATTTCTCCTATTCACTCAATGTCGTCTTTAGCAGCTTTCCCGTATAACGGCGCACTGTTCTGTTGAGGAGGGCAATGCTTGCCACTGGTCACTCAAGTGTCAGAGAAAAGTTTAGAAAAAAAAACGGCTTAATTTTCTGCCAGTAGAGAGGGGCCTGTTGCTGGAGACGGGACAAACGACAACAGGGAGACAGAATGAGAAGCAGCTGTTCTGGAAATTCTTTGCCTGACCACATTAAAAACGCACGACTTCGCAGAAGGAGGGAGAGCACAAACACACCGCCCCTGGGCGGGCTTAAACAAACAACTTTTCGGTTAACAACTGAACGCGCTGACCAATTGCGCCACAGAGACAGGTGATCAGGCTGGCTGCGCCATCGCTTAGGGGAGGCTATTAGTGAATTCATAATTCAGCCTGCCACGCCTAGAATTACAACGGTCGTCTATCAGTTTTACTTTTCCGTAATAAAGCCTGGGACATTCATTGTGGAAACACCGGGAACAGTCTGCAGACACATCTTTCATTCTCCTCTAAATCCGCTTCCCAAAGAGTTTCTCAAGGTACACAAAGCTGGAGACTGGGATTTCTGTTTTGCTTAATGAACATTTTTCCATTTCCTAACTGACAATATTTTGCCAAAACCTCTTCCCAAGTGTACGCCATGCTTCATTTCCAGGGATGAGAAATTTCCATTCTGGGGAGACATTCCCAAGGTTGGGAATGTTCGCTTTGGAGCAAAGAAGGTTAACTGGAGATTTCCTGGGGCTGTTGGTAATGATGGGAGAAGAAGCGGTGGGAATTGGCAGATTAATGATCAGAAGAATCAATTGCCACTGACCAGAGTCAGTTACCAGAGGACGGGGATTGAAGTTCTTGAATGAAAAGCAGGTTTTGTGCCGAATAAACACAGAGAATACTGCAGAAAGCCAACAGGTCGAGCAGCATCTGTGGAAAGGTAAACAGAGCTGACATTGTGAGTCTGGTGCGTTGTTTGTTCAGAACCCGAGTTTCCTGCATGGTAATCAATTCCCAGACATGAGAAAACGGGACTTTATTGAGACGGGTTTTGTGAAGTTTGAGCGATAATGCAACCAACAGGAAGTCATTTAAAATCGCCAGCGAAGAAAGCATAGTCAGCAGGTTACCAACCCTGAGCGGGGGAGCCCCAAAGGATCTCGACGCCAACACCTTCAGTGTTCGGCCACAACTACACGCCCAAAGTTGTGGTCTAAACTTTCTCATGGAATGCTTTAAACAGGAAAGGTTAGTATTGGGTTGTCCTGTCCGCGCCATAGCCCCAACGTATCCTGTTCCCCTAGATTTGATCAGGACAGAGGAGGCTGATGGGAAATCGAACTGAACTACACACATTGATGAGAGATAGAGCGGGTGGGAAGGATCCATTCCCATGCGTAGAGAGATTAATAATCGGGGCCGAAAACAAGGAGCCACTTTAGCAAATTTGGGGTTCATTCAGCAAAGCTAATGTAGAACTGTTCACAGAAAATTGTGATGAAAGTCCCTCGAGTTATTTTGATGAGAAGTGTTGATTATGCTAATACAATCGATAGGATGAACGTAGATTGGTAAATGTATTTGGTGACAGTTCTGTTCTAGCCCTGTGAGCGAAAGCTGGATCTGAAGGAATAAAAGGGACATTAACAACATCGATCTGAAATTGGAGACGTGACAAGAAACAGAGCCATCATTAACAGTTGGCTTTTGAACTGGAGAAGGTTCCTCGTGAAATTAGCTTGAGGCTTGAGGTATGCAAGGTCAAGATAATTTAGGTAAAACACGGAAACGCTATCCTCATTAGCAGACAGTGAAAGGATTACAAGACGCAAATTAAACAATATCGATAAGTGATACAGGGGACTGGGAAGATAAGTATTATAAACTGTGAACAACAAAGTTCTGGAGCACAACACTTTCATTCAAAGACCGAAAACATCCAGGTCCTGATTAATCAGATTGCATTGTGGTGCTTTTCTGCAAAACATCCACTTGCAATGTGCTACAAAAGAGTGACAAAACCCATCCCTCTCAGTCCAGGATAGAAAATCCGAAGGGATGAACCTTTGCTTATTTTCTGAAGATTCACAAAGCTAAGCCTGGGTTTTGGTGATTGTTTCCTTTCCACTCCCAGGAGCCGCAGTGGTTGAGGCGTTGAGTTGGGGAAAGTGAAATGTGCCGATGAGCAGGTGTGGGGCTATTTCAGCTTCCCCTCATCTGACTGCGCTGTGACTTGACTCTGATGTTCTCAGGGACATTTACTGACGCGAGACAGTGAAAAGATTCTCATTCCCGCAGATCAGGAATTCAAACCGTATGCCGGCTTCAGGACAATGAGAAAGATTAATTGGGGTGTGTGAAGAAGCTGTGAGCTGCATTTCAAACAGGTGGGTGGAGTCAGATGCGTCATCCATTGCGCCCCAGCCCTGTGCGTATCTAACGCCACCATGCTGCAGAGTTCTGACATTACAACGGGCATGCGCAGCAATGGGAACATTCACAAGGTGAACAACCAAAGATAATCACCGTCACTAATTCCCTTCCACAGGCCTAGCTTCGTGAAGCAGTATCTTTCACTTGCAAAGAAACACATTTTCCCTCAGGTGTCTGCTTCATTTCGATCACGATTTCAAGCCCCTCACTGTTCTTGTCTTATTTCCAATTAATTGGCTTATAGCCTCAAAAGCAGCTCTGCAGGTATTTGCTTGTTCCACCCTAACAGGCAGTGCGTTGCAGATACCCACCAGTCCCAATGTGAGTGAAATATTTTTCCCCCTCCACTGATTTGAATCTTGAAGAAGAAACCAGGGAGCAATCTCCCTTTCTTTTTGACGACATTTCTCAATTGTAGTCGACAGGGTTCACCCGTGCGTGGGGAAACCGCAATGGATTTCAAGTCCATCGCATTAACCACTCGGCACACCACTACAGAACTACACTGACAGCTTCATTTTCCAGGCCTCTTTGCCTGTGGAGCTGAGAAAGAGTGAATCATTGCAGCGTTTGTTTGAATCCAATCACTTCACAGTGATTCGAAAGGGTTAAATATCTGCACATGGCGAGTCTGGGAGTTTTATTCCAAAAGATGAAATGAACTTTCAATTAAAAACAAAAATAGAAATTACAGGAGCAATTCAGCAGGTCACACAGCATCTGTGGAAAGAGAATCTGGCGCAACATTTCAGATCTCTGTTTTCTCCGACAGGTACTGCCAAACCTGCCGAGTTTCTCCGGCAGTTTCTCTTTTTGTCTCGGGTTCTCAGTATCCGCAGTCTTTTACGTTAGACATTAAATCAATTCTGAAACCTCTTTGTGCTCTCTCAGTGGAGAAGATATCCGTTTGGGGAACATTATCCTGACCCCGTTAAAAATGCACAACTTTGCAGCCAAGGAAGCAGTTGGAGGGAAGCGCACCGTCCCTGGGTGGGTTTAAACCACCAACCCTCTGGTTAACAGCCAAACGCGCTGACCATTTGCGCCACCGAAACAGGTGACTGCGCTGTCTGCACAATCTCTTAGGGACGCTCATAGTCAAGTCATAATTCAGCCTGCCCCGCCTAGAATTACAATTGTCGTCTATCAGTTTTACTTTTCCATAATAAGGCCTGGAACATTCATTGTGGAGACACCGGGGGCAGTCTCATCCTACCCTCTGCAGACACATCCATGTCACTAGGAACTAGCTTTCCTACACCGGGGCCATCACCCTTCCAGCCTTTCAGTGTTTTTCCTGTTCCCGAATTGTCTCATTGGCTCAGAGGCGAGAAGGAGTTTGTATACCTGATGTGCAGGAACGAGAATTCTTTCAATGTCTCAGATCAGTTTATGTCCCGACAACATCAGAGTCAATCTCCCGGCCTCTTCAACAAGGCCTCTGCTCAGTCGGACAGTTCATCCATTATTCTCCTCTAATTCTGCTTCCCAAAGAGTTTCTCAAGATTCACAAAGCAGGAGACTGGGATTTCAGTTTTGCTTAATGAACATTTTTCCATTTCCTAACTGACAATATTTTGCCAAATTCTCTTTCCAATTGTGCGACTTGCAGCATGTCCAGGGATGAGGAATTTCCATTTTGGGGAGACATTCCCAAGGTTGGGAATGATCGCTTTGGAGCAAAGAAGGTAAACTGGAGATTTTCTGGGGTTGTTGGTAATGATGGGAGAAGAAGCGGTGGGAATGGGCAGATTAATGATCAGAAGAATCAATTGCCAGTGACCAGAGTCAGTTACCAGAGGACAAGGATTGAAGTTCTTGAATGAAAAGCAGCACTTGTGCCTAATAAACACAGAGAATACTGCAGAAAGCCAACAGGTCGAGCAGCATCTGTGGAAAGGTAAACAGAGCTGACGTTGTGAGGCTGGTACGTTGTTTGTTCAGAACCCGAGTTTCCTGCATGGCAATAAATTTCCAGACATGAGAAAACGGGACTTTATTGAGACGGGTTTTGTGAAGTGTGAGCGATAATGTAACCGACAGGAAGTCATTTAAAATCGCCAGCGAAGAAAGTATAGTCAGCAGGTTACCACCCTGAGCGGGGGAGCCCCAAAGGATCTCTACGCCAACACCTTAAGTGTTCGGCCACAACTACACGCCCCAAGTTGTGGTGTAAGATTTCTCATGGAATGCTTTAAACAGGAAAGGTGAGTACTGGGTTTGTCCTTTCCGCGCCATAGCCCCAACGTATCCTGTTCCCCTGGATTTGATTGGAACAGAGGAGGCTGATGGGAGATTGTATTGAACTACACACATTGATGAGTGATAGAGCGGGTGGGAAGCATCCATTTCCATGCGTACAGAGATTAATAATCAGGGTCGAAAATAAGGAGCCACTTCAAGAAATTTTGGTTTCTGTCAGCAAAGCTAATGTTGAACTGTTCACAGAAAATTGTGATGAAAGTCTCTCGAGTTATTTTGATGAGAAGTGTTGATGATGCTAATACAATCGGTAGGATGAACGTAGATTGGTAAATGTGTTTGGTAACAGCTCTGTTATAGCCTCGTCTTCTTGTTTGATTGATTCTGCACTCCTCATCTCTATGTACAGATACTGCTCCCCAGCCTATGTAGCAATTCGGCAACAAAATACATCAAAGTAATTAAGTAAGACCTCAGACCCGATCAAGCCACAATCAAGTGGTTCCATGAGCTTTGCATGTTCAATTAAACGTACCAAAGCTAACGATTGCTCTGAGATAGTCTCTGTGACGAAGTTTCCTAATTTACTTCCTCAAAATGAATCAGACCCCACTAATTTTAGTGTTCCTTAATATGGACGGGTATTGATTCCCATTGCACTTGACCATTCGAATTCTGTGATTGAGCCACTTATTGGCCTCGAGACCGAAGCAGAATCTGTCAAGTGCCACCGTTAATCCACACCTACAAACTTGTCTCCCATTCACTCTCAGCTTTCCCTCATAACCGAGCAACGGGGACAGTAATAAAAAGAACGGGAGTAAAACTCACTTTGAATATGATTAGATTGCCAATAGAAGAAAGAGCGAATGTTCAGCACAAAAAGCAAAGTTTCAAAGGAACATTGTACAATGTGGGTGTTAAACTCACGACCTAGCATAAAAATCTTTTGTTCTATTAACTGAGGTAGCCGGACATATAGTCACGGTATAACCACATTTCATATCAAGGCAAAATAACTTCTTAATATCCACTAAAATAAATAAAATGATCAGCCGAAGTCCACAGCTCCAATGCTTTCTGCTCCAACATCGGCAAAATCATTGAGATTCCACTTCCCTTTTGCTTCTTTCTCACCGCTGACATCCAGTTTCTTCAGCTTCTCTTCTTGGATGTAAATTTGTTTGTCTGTGTTTTTTGTCCTTACTTTGAAAGCAAATTCGCTTCAATGTCAACAAAAGTGGCAGACAAACCTGACACACAAACAGCCATTCGGTACCACATATCCCCAATTCTCACTTTCAGATTTGCAATTATGAATAAAATAAAGGAAGTAAACATTTGGGAACATTTAGAAAGTATATGAGTGAGTTTTATGGGTGACTCGCTTGGGCCTTTGCCAACGCTGCTCGCAGGTTTCGTGATCAGGGCATAATCTCCCTCAGTTTCCCTGAGCCTGTGCTCGGTGTATTGGGAGATTAGACCCTGGTTGCAGAATCTCACATCCCAAGGATTTGCGGTCGACCCCGCCCGACGTTGCATAGTTACTTTTCACTGGCATCAGAGGATTGGAGATTATAGGACTGGAACATTGCTGCTTTTCTGTTTTTTCCCGGTGTTGTTCCATTTGGAGCTGAGGAACACGAATCATTATTGGGATTGCTTGAAACCAAGAACATGAAGTTTCTAAAGATTCAAGTGCAGGAATTCAGTCAGTTAACTGTTCTGAGACTGTGTTTGTCCGAACATCGGTGTAAGATGCCTGGGCGTGCCTGTATTCGATATTTCCAGAACAACCAATAATTGGAGAATATTTTCTTGCAGGTTGTGTTCCCAATGACAGGCGGAAATATGCAATAAGGAAACAGTGAAGACTATAGGAACAGGAGTAGGCAATTTAGCCCCTCAAGTGTTTTCCAACGTTCAATTAAATCCTGGCTGATGTGAGGCCTAACTCCACTTACCTGCCTTTGGCCCATGTCTCTTAATATCATTCATGAACAAAGCAAAAGTCTGTTTCAGATTTAAAGTTGACAAATGATCCTGTATCCACTGCCGTTTGTGTAGGATAGTTCCAAACATCTGACAAACTCAATGTGTAGAAGTGCTTTTGAACATGTCCCCTGAATAGTCTGGTCCTAATTCTACAATTTTGCTCAATTTCAACTCACAACTATTTTAGTGAACAACTTGACGTTCTGACTAACTGCATCACAGAGTCTGACATGTAAAAGTCCAGTTAGATCTCGAAGCCCGAGTGTCAGCGTATTCCAGCTTCAGACTGCAGTTACTGAAATAGCAATTGTCCTCCATCAGTGTTACTTTACCAAAGTAAAGCTGGGACATTCGTTGTAAACAGTCTGCTCTCAGACACCACAGACACAGCCATGACACCAGCAACTATCCCTGTGTGGGAATACATTCAAAGTGAAGCGGCAGCCTTTCTGCCATTTCCTCAGTTTCACTTGCGCTGTCACTTCTGTCTTTCTTTAGACTCACGAACTGAATGAGCTGAATAGAGTTTTTCTTGGCCATTATTATGCAATGGTTTCAATGCTTTAAGTATTAGTCGAGCAGTTCTGGATCGAGGTTTAGAAACTGATGTTACCCAACAAATTTTACCCAAGTGTCTGCAGAATTAATTTGCCGACATCGGGAAAAAGCGCTTCCAGACACAGCTGAGGAATTTCAGTTTGATAGGTCTTGAAGTTTAAGTAGAAGTAAGTGAACTTTGCCTCGAGGCCGTTTTTAATGTGCAGATGTGTCCCCATGTAAACTGATCGTGGCTGGCCATCCCAATGCTTCCCGATGCAGGGCTGCCTGACCCTCAGCGAGATTTCTTTTGATAAACTGTCCCCAAGGCTTCCAGCCGCACCATGACGTCATAAAACATGCACGGTGATGGCCTGCAGCTATTGTAACACAATAATTATGCTGGGCCCCGGAACATAAATATGAATTAGTCATTCCACCCCCAGGGATATATTTAAGGGAGGAGGTAAATGGGCTGGGGTTACACTGGAGTTCACTCTTCCTTCACTCCCATCGCCCGCCCATAGCCCCATGGCACTTTGCCCTGCAACCGCCGAAGTTGTAACACCTGCCCACTTCCCTCTCCCTCCTCAGTATCCAAGAGCCTGAACATGCCTTCTCGGTGAAGTAGCACTTCACCTCCACTTTCCACAGCCTATTCTACTGCATTCGCTGCTCACAATGTGGTCTCATCTACATTGGAGAAACGAAGCATAGACTGGGTGACTACTTCATAGAATATCTACGTTCTGCCCGCAAAAAAGACCCTGAGCTTCCAGTTGTCTGCCACTTCAGCACACCACCCTGTTCCCTGTCCAGCATCTCTGTCTCAGACTTGCTGTAGTGTTCCAGTCAAGCAATTTTGCCGTTAGGGAACCTACAGCCCTCCTCAGCATTGAATTCAATAATTTTAGGGCCTGAACTATCCCGTATCTTCGCCCCCTACCACACACACTAAGTCTTGTTATCACATAGTCTGTCATTACACACCTATTGTTAGCCACTAGCAGGCTCCATTAACAGCTAGTCACCCTTCCAGACAGATGGTTATCAAATCCTTTGTCTGTCCAACTCATCTTGTCTCACTTTGGGCTCTATCCCTACCTATCATTTACTCCGTCCGCCTTCCTCCCACCCTTTCTTCTGCATATTAACCAACATTTTCCCAATCACCACCACGTCTGTGGAAGGGTCACCGGATTTCTCCAACTTATCACCTTACCCCCGCACCTTCATCTACCTATTGCATTCTCAGCTATCTTCCCCCATAGCCCCACCACCATCTATCTCTCAGCACACCCCCACTCCGGCCCACAAGCCTCATTCCTGATGAAGGGCTTGAACCATGAACTTTCCCGCTCCTCCGATGCTGCCTAACCTGCTCTGATTTTCCAGCACCACACTCTCGACTGTGACTTTATCCAGTCACACGAAGACCCAGTGGAGACAAGCAGGACGCTGGAAAAACACAGCAAGTCAGGTATCATCAGGAGCTGGTGAAGTCAATGTTTCGGATGTACAGACCCAGAGCAGAAATTCAGGATACTGTGTAGATGGCATTATCGAAACGAGTAACAGTATCATGATGACAGTAGGAAGCATCCATATCCTTTGCTTTGCCAGGGAGTTAGAAGGAGAGGAGTTCATAATTGCATGTTTTTCTTTTCTGAATTGGTATCCTGGGCTGAAATGTTGCAAACTTCTTTTACAGGACATTACATGTACATCTGCAGACAGAAAATTGAAACAAAAAATTACACAACCGAATCACTTGGTACATATTATCGGCCTTTGAAAGTAAGTATGGTATTCTGGATCATGATCATGTGCTGCATAAAACTTTTTCTAACATTCTGCCTATGACCCTTTACCAAAGTCTTCAATCATTCAGTGTCCCAAAATCTTTTTCTATGACCAGTGAATTGGAATAACCTTTCCACATCGGCTATATATTAATCTTTCATAAACAAATGTGTCTCATTTTCCACTCGATCTGTTTTATTCCAACCAGACAGCTTCAGTTCCTCTCACATAACTACGTGTCGTAGCAGAATGACTAAAGTCGGACAGAATGATATAGAATCCCTACTGTGTCCTTTGGCCCAACAAGTCCACACCGACCCTCCGAAGAGTAACCCACCCAGACCCATTCCCCTACTTCTCTAAATTTTGCCCTGACTAATGTGCCTAACCTACACATTCCTGAAAACTCTGGGCAATTTAGCATGACCAATCCACCTAACCAGCACATCTTTGGACTCTGGGAGGAAAGTGGAGCACCTGGAGGAAACCCATGCAGACACAGCGAGAATGTTGCAAACTCCACGCAGACAGTCACCGCAGGTGGGAATAGAACTCTGGGCTTGTGATGCAACAATGCGAACCACTGAACCACCGTGCCGTCCCAAAATGGCTCACTCAACACCAGGTCCACTTCAAGCATCAAGGTGTTTATTGTCTTAACAGCTATGGGACGAAAGCCACTCCAAGGGCCTCTCCACTGAACAAAGGGAAACATACATTTGTTATACATATGCTTTTTTTTGACAAGTAGTGCCCTTATCTTCAAGGGCAATGCCTACGTGATCTAAAAAGTGAATGAGAGGGCAGAGATTAAATCAAAATAGAGTCGGAGTGGGAAAGAAAACACTCCAAGCCCTGCGGTGCCCACCTCTCCCTGAAAACCTCGAGGGTATCAGTGGACACTTCATGATCCTCCTCCAGAAGTATTCAGACCCGAACGTCACCGCGGAAGAGGGGCAGGCAATTAGCCCTAACAACCCCCTCCACGGCCTGCTGCCTGGTCCTGTTTATAGCCAGTCTGGTCAAGCCCATGAACAGACCCACGAGGACATCCTCTGAACCCTCCATATCAGTTATCCTTGGGGGAATTCACAGTGCAACGTCTTCAACCACATTTCAGGCTTCATCTCCTGCATCCGCTGTTCAATGCTCCTCTGATTTTATGAAGGAAGCTTCGTAGAGTCATAGAATCGTAGAGATGTACAGCATGGAAACAGACCCTTCGGTCCAACTCGTCCATGCCGACCAAATACCCAATCTACTCCCACCTGCTTGCGCCTGGCCCAGGCGCCACAACCTTCCTATCATACACCTACTCAGATGCATTTTCAATGTTGAAATCGTGCTAGCCTCCACCACTTCCTCTGGCAGCTCATTCCATACATGTATCACCCTCTGAGTGAAAACGTTGCCCCTTACGTCTCTTTTATATCTTTCCCCTCTAACCCTAAACCCTATGCCCTCCAGTTCTGGACTCTCCCACCCCAAAGAAATGACTTTGTCTGTTTCTCCTATCCATGTCCCTCATGATTTTATAAAGCTCTATAAAGTCACTCCTTAGCCTTCGATGATCCAGGGAAAATAGCCCTAGCCTATTCAACCTTTTCCTATAGCTCAAACCCTCCAACCCTGGCAACATCCTTGTAAATCTTTTCTGAACCCTTTCAAGTTTCACAACATCTTTCCGATAGGAAGGAGACCAGAACTCCACGCAATATTCCAAGAGTAGCCTAACCAATGTCCTGTACAAACGCAACATGACCTCCCATCTCTTATACTCAATACTCTGACCAAAAAAGGAAAGCATACCAAACACCTTCTTCACTATCCTGCGACTCCACTTTCAAGAAGCTATGAACCTGCACTGCAAGGTCTCTTTGTTCAGCAACACTCCCTAGGACCTTATCATTAAGTGTATAAGTCCTGCTAAGATTTGCATTCCAAAAATGCAGCACCTGATATTTAACTAAATTAAGCTCCATTTACCACTTCTCAGCCCACTAGCCCATCTGATCAAGATCCTGTTGCAATCTGAGGTAACCTTCTTCGTTGTCCACTACACCTCCAATTTTGGTGTCATCTGCAAACTTACTAACTATACCTCATATGATCACATTCAAATCATTTATATAAATGATGAAAAGTAGTGGACCCAGCACAGATCCTTGCGGTACTCCATTGGTCACAGGCCTCCAGTCTGAGAAAGAACCCTCCACCACCACCCTCTGTCTTCTACCTTTAAGCCAGTTCTGTATTCAAATGGAGAGTTCTCCCTGTATTCAATGAGATCTAACCTCGTTCACCAGTCTCCAGTGGGGAAACCTTGTCGAACGCCTTACTGAAGTCCATATAAATCACGTCCACTGCTCTGCTCTCATCAATCCTCTTTGTTACTTCTTCAAAAAATTCAGTCAAGTTTGTGAGACATGATTTCCCACGCACAAAGCCATGTTGATTATCCCCAATCAGTCCTTGCCTTTCCAAATACATGTACATATTGTCCCTCAGGATTCTCTCCAACAACTTACCCACCACCGAGGTCAGGCTCACTGGTCAATAGTCCCTTGGCTTGTCCTTATCACCTTTCTTAAACAGTGGCACCACGTTAACCAACCTCCAGTCTTCCAGCACGTCACCTGTGACTATCGATTATACAAATATCTCTGTAAGAGGTCCAGCAATCACTTCCCTAGCTTCCCACAGAGTTCTAGGGTACACCTGATCAGGTCCACATTTATGCGTTTCAAGACATCCAGCACTTCCTGCTTTGTAATATGGACATTTTTAAAGATGTCACCATCTATTTCTCTACATTCTGTGTCCTCCACGTCCTTTTCCATCGTAAATAGTGATGCAAAACACGCGTTTCGTATCTACCCGTCTCTGCGACTCCACACAAAGGCCGCCTTGCTGATCTTTGAGGGGCCCTATTCTCTCCTGGTTAACCTTTTGTCCTTAATGTATTTGTAAAAACCCTTTGGAGTCTTATTAACCCTATTTGCTATCTCATGTTCCCTGTTGGCCCTCCTGACTTCCCTCTTAAGTTTACTCCTACTGCCTTTACATTCTTTTAAGGATTCACTTGATCTATCCTGTCTATACCTGACATATGCTTCCTTCTTTTTCTTAACCAAACCCTCAATTTCTTTCGTCATCCTGCATTCTCTACACCTACCAGCCTTTTCTTTCACCGTAACAGGAATATACTTTCTCTGGACTCTCGTTATCTTATTTCTGAAGGCTTCCCATTTTCCAGCCGTCCCTTTACCTGCGAACATCTGCCCCCAATTAGCTTTTAAAAGTTCTTGCCTAATACCGTCAAAATTGGCCTTCCTCAAATTTAGAAGGTCAACTTTTAGATCTGGTCTATCCTTTTCCATCACTATTTTAAAACTGATAGAATTATGGTCGTTGGCTCCAAAGTGCTCCCCCACTGATACCTCAGTCACTTGCCCTGCCTTATTTCTCAAGAGTTCGTCAGGTTTTGCATCTTCTCTAGTAGGTACATCCACCTACTGAATCAGAAAAGTTTCTTGTGCACACTTAACAAATTCCTCTCAATCTAAACCCTTAGCACTATGGCAATCCCAGTCTATGTTTGGAAAGTTAAAATCCCCTATCATAACTACCCTAACTGATAACTGAGATCTCCTTACAAATTTGTTTCTCAATTTCCCTCTGACTATTAGGGGATCTATAATACAATCCCAATAAGGTGCTCATCCTTTCTTATTTCTCAGTTCCACCCAAATAATTTCCCTTGATGTGTTTCCGGGAGTATCCTCCCTCAGTGCAGCTGCAACGCTATCCCTTATCAAAAACGCTATTCCCCCTCCTCTCTTGCCTCCCTTTCTATCCTTCCTGTAGCATTTGCATCCTGGAACATTAAGCTGTCAGTCCGGTCCATTTGCATCCTGGAACATTAAGCTGTCAGTCCGGTGACATCTTTAAAAATGTCCAGTCCAGCCCGAGCCATGTTTCTGTAATTGCTATGATATCCTAGTTCCATGTTCCTAACCATGCTCCGAGTTCATCTGCCTTTCATGTTAGGCTTCTTGCATTGAAATAAATAGTTTAATTTATCAGTTGTATCTTATTCTCTGCTTTGTTCCTGCCTACCCTGAATGTTTGACTCGTCTTTGTTCTCAACTGTACCAGTGTGAGATTGATGTGTTTCCTCACTATCTCCCTGGCTCCCACCGCCCCCCACTTAATGGTTTAAATCCTCCGGAGCAGCTCTCGCAAACGTCCCTGCCAGTGTATTAGTACCCTTCCAATTTAAGTGCAATCCCGTCCTTCTTGTACAGGTCACTTCTACCCGAAAATAGCTTCCGATGATCCAAACATGTGAATCCTTCTTCCGTACACCAGCTCCTCAGCCATGCATTTATCAGCTCTATCCTCCTATTCCCGCCTCACTAGCATGTAGCACCGGGAGTAATCCAGATATTACTACTCTGGAGGACCTCCTTTTTAAATTCCTGCCTAACACTCTGTAATCTCCCTTCAGAATCTCAACCTTTCCCTTCCTATGTCGGATGTTCCAATGTATACAATGACTCCTGCTGGCCCCTCTAGCCCTTGAGAACATTCTGCACCCTATCCGAGACATCCTTTATCGTGGAACCAGGGAAGCAACACACCATCCTGATTTTTTGGTGCTGGCCACAGAAACGTCTGTCTGTACCTCGGACTAGAGAGTCCGTAAAACTAAAGAGTCCCCAACTGCTTGGAACTCGATATTCCTCTCTTACATTAGAACCAGTCTCAATACCAGCAACTTACTTGTTCGTGCTACATTCCCCTGAGAATCCATCACACCCTACATTTTCCAAAGTAGCATACTTATTTGAAATGGGGATAGCCACAGAAGACCCCTACACTACCTACCACTCTTATCTTTCCTGGAGTTAACCCATCTATGTGACTGTATTTGTGACTTTTCCCCTTGCCATCCATCATATCCCCGTGCTCTTGTAAATTCCTCATTGCCTCTAATTGTCACTCCAACCGATCTATTTGATATGATAGGATTCGTAACCAACGGCATTTATTACAGATATAATCCTCAGTAACCCGTAAACTCTCCCTGAGCTCCCACAGATCATATGATACGAAAGACCATTTTTGCATCTTCCAATCTACAGACCCAGAAAATAGCACTGTCTTATTCCTCTACAAAACACTGCTCCAGGTTAAATTAATACTTATGGCTTATATTTTAAGTTTAATCAATAAAGATATAGCTCAATAAAATCTATCAACAAGACAGAACCCACTCTACTCACGACTGCAGACTTATGTTCATGCCTTGTTTAAAATCCACTTATCTGATTTTGTGCTGTGACCTCTCCAAGACTGGCTCCTCCTAGATCAGTTGTGAATTTCACAGTTTTTAAAATTTCCCCAGATGCACTCCAATGTCCAGCGAAACATGAATTCAACAGCAAAGGCAGTAACTGCTAACTCTGTCAGTTAGCAATGTGGGTTTCGTTTTTTCTCTCTCTCCTGCACTGACCTCACCATGTGTTTCCTTTGTCTGTCCTCTCTCTTTTGAAACTGCTGTTTCTTTTACTCTTCTTTTCTCCAAAGTTCCAAAACAATGCTACAGCATATAAAACAGTAATTGGTACTCCTGGAATTCGAGGAAATCACCTCCAACACCTAAAATACCTCAAAAAAGGAGTAGCTGTTCCAACCAGATATTTTTCCCATCCTCCATCTTGGATTACCCAGAATCCTATCTCTCTGCCTTTGAATTTCCACAGGAATGCAATTAAATACGCTAATGCCATTTATACTTCAAATTGCTTTTGGAAAGGCAAATCAAGGCAGGACTTTTACACTGAATGGTAAGGTCCTGAGGAATGTTGCTGAACAAAGCGACCTTGGAGTGCAGGTTCATAGTTCCTTGAAAGTAGAGGTGCACGTAGATAAGATAGTAAAGAAGGCGTTTGGTATGCTTTCCTTTTTTGGTCAGAGCACTGAGTGTAGGAGTTGGGAGGTCATGTTGTGACTGTACAGGACTTTGGTTAGGCCATTGCGCTGACGTCTGGTCTCCCTGCGATAGGAAGCATTTTGTGAAACTTGAAACAGATTCAGAAAAGATTTATAAGGATGTTTCCAGAGTTGGAGGGTTTGAGCCATAGAGAGAGGCTGAATAGTCTGGGGCTGTTTTCCTTGGGCGTCAGAGGCTGAGTGGTGATGTTATAGAGGTTTATAAAATGATGAGGAACATGGATATCGTGAATAGACAAGGTCTTTTCCCCAGAGTAGCAGAGTCCAAAACCAGAGGGCATAGGTTTAAGACAAGAGGGTAAAGGATTAAAAGAGACCTAAGGGGCAACCTTTTCATGCAGAGGGTATGTGAGGTTGGAACGAGTTGCCAGAGAAGGTGGTGGAGGTTGGTACAATTTAAAAGCTATCTGGATCAGTATGCGAATAGGAAGAGTTCAGATGGATATTGTGATGAAACGGGTAAACCCCCCTGCAGTACAGAAAAGATTTATCCTGTGTGGTTATCTATGAAAATTCGAGAGGCCAAGAACTATTTAAAGTAAAAATTAACAACTTTATTTCTTAAAGTGTAACAGTGAATAATTAACTAACATCTATTTACAACTCCTTCCTCTAACCTATCTTTTGCTTTCCTTTCTATAATACGAGTCCAATAAAACCCCCGATTTAAGATTTCCCAAAAAAATCAACTTTCAAAGCCAGCCAGTTGTCGAATTGTCTCTTTATATCTTCCTCCGTCTTTCTTTTCTTCTCCTTAGAAATTTCTGTTTCACAGGTCACTGATCCATAAAGATACCTTTCAGAGAGCTGTTCTGTGGGACATCTGCAGATGCTGGTGGCTTGGCAGTTCTCCCCATAACTATTCAATTTTCCCTGCGCCTACACCCCCAAAGCATCAGATTGTGTCATTGGCTTTTAATAATGTCAATGTACTCAATTCAAACTTCATTGGAGTTGGTATTTTTCGGGGTATAATTTCAACTGATTGGCCTAATTCGAATTTGTTTTTGTCTCCAGGCAACCGGCTACCTTAGCTGCTGGACCACGCATTTCATTGTATCTTGTTCAGAACACTTGGTGCCGTCAGGTAGTTCTGCTAACTTTTAGCTCTCTTAAGGGTACAGTCCACCCACATCTTCATAACAATATGGACCAAGTGCTGGCAAATGGGATTGGATTAATCTAGGATATCTGGTCGGCATGGACCAGTTGGACCGAAGGGTCTGTTTCCATAGCGTGCATTTCTGTAACTCCATGGCTCTATGTTGATATTTAACGTGGCTAACATTTACCAGGCCGTCTTCACTGACTGTGGGTCAGTTCCTTCCCTTTTATCCTGTGATCAATACTAGTCTTTGGACTCGCCAGGATAGAGGCTTCAATCAGCATTTCTCCGTAACGTTTCTTATCAAACTGTTTCCCAACAAGCAGTTGCATTTGCTGTTGTTTTGCCACGTCCATTGTATGCATTTACCATGATCTTTTGCATGTTTAATTGATGCAAAGGATATGCTTCTTCTATGAAGGCTGCAATTACATTCGTTTATGGTTTAACTTCAGGCATCATGTTTAAACGCTGTTGTTTCTCCCTCACTACTTTTTTCCTGATGTTTGAAAGGTTATTTGGAATGAGAGAATTCAAACAAAACCACAACCAGTTCGGACCGTTACGCTGTTTACCATAAAGTCCTTATTACAGGTTTTTAAACGTGGAAGGAACAAGCTCAGTTCGAAATGGAGAGAAACACCCAATCTGTGAAGTATCATCTGAAATGTCCAAACACCCACACAGTCACTCAGGCGAGTGGCTGTGGAAGTGTTCCGATTGTGGGAAGGGATTTCTTTATCCATCCTGGCTCGACATTCACCAACACAGTCACACTGGGGAGAAGCCATTCACCTGCTCTGAGTGTGAGAAGGGATTCGTTTCTGACCTGTTGAGACACCAGCGAGTTCACACTGGAGCGAGACCGTTCACCTGCTCTGAGTGTGGGAAAGGATTCACCTGCTCGCTAAACCGCTGGAACATCAGCAAGTTAACGCTGGCTAGAAACCTTTTCACCTGCTCCCCGTATAGAAAAGGTTTTGCTGTTACATCGAACCTGTTCACACACCAACCATTTTTACATTGGTCAGAAACTGTTCACTTGGTGATTCATGGCAAAGGTTTAACTCAGTCAGCCGACTTTGTGACGCACCAGCGGGTTCACACTGGGGAGAAATAATTCACTTGATCAGTGTGTGGGAAGGGATTCACTCTGTCATCCGAACTGCTCACACACCAGAGAGTTCACAAAGGACCACATTTGAAGAATTTTGCTCTTACTCACATGAGGGAAAGAATCATGGTCATTGAGCTGTTTGTACTGATGTTACTAAACCCTGTTTTGTTAACGTCATAGAGTCATAGAGATGTACAGCACAGAAACAGACCCTTAAGTCCAACTCGACCACTCCAACCAGTAATCCGAATCTAATCGATCCTATTTGCAGCACTTGGCCCATGTCCCTTCAAACCTTTCCGATTCATATACCCTTTCAGGTGCCCTTTAAATGTTGCAGTTGTACCAGCCTCCCCCACTTCCTCTGGCAGGTCATTCCATAGCCACACCACCCTCGGCGTGACAACGTAGCGCCTTAGGTCCGTTTAATATCTTTCACCTCTCACCCTAAGCTCTGCCCACGAGTTATGGACTACCCCACGCCAGGGAAAAGATTTTATCTATTTTTCCTATCCGTGCCCCTCATGATTTTACAATCTTCTATAAACTCATCCCTCAGCCTCCGACACTCCAGGGAAACAGTCCCAGCTTTTTCAGTCTCTCCCTCTAGCTCAAATTCTGCAACCCTGGCAACATCCTTGTTTCTGAACCCTTTCAAGTTTCACAAAATCCTCCCGATAGGAAGGAGACCAGAATTACATACAATATTCCAAAACTGGCCGAACCAGTTCCTGCACAGCCTCAACATGACCTCCCAACTCTAAAACTCAATGCTCTGATCAGTAAAGGAATGCATTCAAAACACCTTATTCACATTAACAACACAGAGGTGGAACAAGTGGACAGTGTCAAGCTCGTGGGAGTGGTCATCCACATCACGTTTTCTTGGACTCTTCATGTGGACGCACTGGTTAGTAAAGGTTGATGCTGGAGATCAGAGTCTAGATTAGAGTTGTGTTGAAAAAGCACAGCAGGTCAGGCAGCATCCAAGGAGCAGGAAAATCGACGTTTCGGGCAGAAGCCCTTCATCAGGAAGGGTACATTCGCCTGTACCTGTGTTTTTGCTGCTGTTTACCTATTACTTACTTAACTATGCTACTTCACTCTGTTATCTGACTGTATTGCTCGCAAGACAAAGGTTTTCACTGTGCCTCAGTACACGTGACAATAAATTCAATTCAATTCAATTTGCTATCTTATCTACCTGCGACTCTACTTTCAAGGAGCTATGAAATTGAACTCTATGGTCTCTTTATTCAGCAACACTTCATAGGAGCTTTCTATTAAGTATGTAAGTCCTGCCCTGATTTGCCTTTCAAAAATGCAGAACCTCATATTTATCTAAACTGAACTCCATCTGCCACTCCTAAGCCCATCTGATCCAGATCCCATGTACTCTGAGGTAACCTTCGCTGTCCACTACACCTCCAGATTTCATGTCCTCTGCAAACTTACTAATTATACCTTCTATTTTCATATCCAAATCATGTATATAAATGACGAAAAGTAGTGGACCCAGCACCGATCCTTGTGTGGCACACCACTGATCACTGGCTTCCAGTCTGAAAAGCAAGTCTCCACTACCACCCTCTGTCTTCTACCTTCAAGCCAGTTCTGCATCCATATGTACTGACATTGTGGCTAAAATGCTCATAAAATTGACCATCTGTTGGGCAGATTTTGCAAATTATCCCGAATCACTGTAAATCAACACAGCAACACTGGATAGAGACTTTCTGTCTGCACAATTTTTGAAAATATATTTTCTGGTTCATCAAATGATCAACAGGAATTCGAGGAACAAAATTGCAGGGAGATTGGGGAGACTGGCAGGAGCATTAAGCTTGTCATATTAGGGGATTTTAATTTTCTTAATGTGGATTGGGACTGCCAGAGTGTTAAGGGCTTAGACGGGTTGGATTTGCTAACTGCGTCGAGGAATGTTTCCTCAAGCAGTAGAAAGAGGGCACTACTCGGCAGGGGTAAAACTCAACCCTGCTCTTGGGAATTGGGGCAGGACAATTAGAGGAGGTGACAGTGGTGGTGGTGGTGGGGGGGGGCACTACAAGACCAGAAACCATAGATCTGTTAATATTGAAATAGTTATAGAGAGGGACAAAATTGGTCCACAGATTCAAGTTCTAACTTGGGGCAAGGGGAGTTTTGATGGAATTAGACAGGAGCTGAATGCAATAGTTTGTTTGCAGGCATTGGGACCGCTGGCAAGTAGGAGGCTTTTAAAAGTGACATAGCAAGAGTTCAAGGTCTATATGTTTCTGTGAGTGTGAAAGGCAAGACTGGCAGCAATAGGGATCCTGGATGAAAATATCTATTGAGGCTTTGACCAGTAAAAAGAAGGAGGCGTGGCTAAGGTACGGGCAACTTGGATCAAGAGAATCCCTGAAGGTATAACAAGGAAATTAGGGGAGCGAAAAAGAGGCGCGAGAGAGCCATGACTGAGAAGATTAGGTTGAATTCAAAAATGTTTTAACTTGAGAGAGAAAGAAAATAGGACTCGTCAAGGACCAAAGTGGATACGTTTGTATAGAACTGCAGGAGATGGGCGAGTTTGTCAATGAATATTTCTCCTCCGTGTATACCGTGGCGAAAGATATGAAGACATGTGAGTCGAGTGGTGATATCTTGGGGACAGCCCATATCACAGTAGAGAAGGTGTTCGATATATTAGAATGTGTCTCAATCTCCACGTCCTTACTCAATATATCAAGAACACTACAAGAGGCGGGAGAAGATTTTACGGGAGCTCTGGCTGATATTTTTGCATCATCATTCGCCACGGGTGAATTTCTGGAAAACTAGCAGGTAGTGAATGTTGCACCATTATTCAAGAAGGGCTGCAAAGAAAACTTGAGAACTATAGACCAGTGCGCTTAACATCTGTGGTGGGTAAGATACATCTGACCAGGGATTGTCCAAACACAGTGAATGATGGTGGAAGGTTGTTTTTCAGACCAACAGTGCTTCACAGTGATCAGTGGTGGGTCCATTTCTTTTTGTCATTTTAATAAGTTCTTACGATGTAAGAGCAGAATTAGGCCATTCGGCCTATCGAGTCTGCTCCGCCATTCAGTTATGGCTGATGTGCTCCTCACCCCCATTTTACTGCCTTCTCTCCATGTCCATTCAACCCATTATCAATTAAAAGTCCACTTAAACTCTCCATAAATTTGCTCACTGTCCCAGGATCTACCTCACTTTGGGATAGTGAATTTCACAGATTCACAATCCTTTGAGAGAAGAAGTTTCTCTTCAACTCTGTTTTAATTTTGTTACGCCTTATCTTAAGACTATGACCGGTCGTTCTAGAATCCATTCTATGTCTACTATATCCACGCCTTGTGTCATCTTGAAAGCCTCAATTTGATCTCCCCTAATTTTTCTAAATTCCTGAGAGCGTAGGAATAAACCATTCAATCTCTCTTCACCTCGGTGATCAATGTAGCGAACCTGCTCTGAACTGCCTCCAATATCCCAACACCGTTCCTCAAATAAGGGGACCAAGACTGTGCACAATATTCCAGGTGTCGTCTCACCAATACCTTCTGTAGTTGCGACAGTATTTCTTTACCTTTATCTTCTATTCCTTTAGCTATGAAAGCCAACATTCCATCCAATTGCTTTATTATCTGCTCGATCTGCATGCTAGTCTTCTGTGACACATGAATGCGTGCATGTATATCTCTCTGCACTGGAGCACCCTGAAGTGTCTCCCCATTAAGATAATAGGTCGCCTTTTCAAATCTTCGAATCAAATCCATGGCCTCGCACTTATCCACGTTAAAGTCCATCTGCCATATTTTCACCCACTCTCCTAACCTATCTATCTCTGTTTGTAAGGTTCTTATTTCCTCAATGCAATTTACTTTCCAGCCTATGTTTGTGTCATCTGCAAATTTGTCTATAAGCCTTTTAGCCCTGTATCCCATTTGTTAATGTCGATTGTAAATAGCAGGGATCCAAAGACCAAACTCTGCGGCACCCCATTAGTTACATCTTGCCACCCAGGAAAAGAAAAACTTTTACCCCAACTCTCTGTCTTCTGTCCATCAGCCAGTCTTCTATCCAGGCTAATAAATTATCCCATATCCCATATGATCTAAACTTGTGAATTAACCTTTTGTGCGGCACCTTTTCAAATACCTTCTGGAAGTCAAGATAAGTTATGTCTACAGCATCCCTATTATCCACTTTGGTTGTTACTTCTTCGAAGAAATCTCTAAATAAGTCAAACATGACTTGCCCTTCGTAAAACCATACAGATTCTAATGGATGGTGGCTTGACTTTCCAAATGTCCTGATATTGCTTTCTTGATAACTGATTCTAACACTTTTCCAACAACACATATTCAGCTAACTGGTCTGTAATTTCCTACAGTTTGAGTAACGGCGTAATTTTAGCTATTTTCCAATCCACTGGAACCTTTCCAGTGTCTATGGAATTTTGGATTACTGTAACCAATGGATCTATTGTCTCTTCTGCCACTTCCTTTAATACTCTTGAATGCAGGCCATCAGGGCCCAGGGAATGTATCTGTCCTCAATCCTAATAGTTTCTTTTGTACCTTTTCCCTATCTATGTTGATTGTTCTAAGTTCTACCTTATCTATTGTCTCTGCCTTGCTCGTTCCAACAGGAATGGTACTATTGTCCTCCTCCTTGAAAACTGAGCCAAAGTATTGAATCAGCATCTCTGCCAACTCACTGTTAACTCTCCGGTTTCATTTTCCAAGAGGCAAGCATTCACATTAATGACTCTCTTTCATTTTAAATATCTATAGAAGCTTTTGCTATCCTGTTTGATATTTTGTACTAGCTTTCCTTCATAATTTCCCTTAGCTCTTTTTTGTTAGTTTTTAAATATTCCTTTTATTATGTCTGAAAGTTTCCCAATTTCTGACCCTGCCACTGGCCTTTGCAATATGGTGTACTATAGTTTTTGACTTTATATTGTCCTTGTCCTCCTTTTTACACCTGGGTGCTTTTTTTGTTTGTTTTACTGCCCTTACCTCGTTCTTTCTCTCTGGGATGTATTTCAGGAATTGAGTAGCTCCCTAAAAATCTGGCACTGCTCATCCGCTGTCTCACCATTTAGCCTTTCTGCTCAATCTACTCGTGCCAAATCTGTCGTCATCCCTATATAATTCCTTTGTTTAATTACATAACACTATTGTGGGACTTCACTTTCTCACCCACAAACTGAATTTTGAATTCTACCAGACCATGGTCATTACTCTCTACAGGACCATTAACTATGATGCCATCAATTAATGTCTCCTCATTGCACAATACCAAATCCAGAGTAGGCTGCTCCCTGGTTGGCTCCACAACATACCGCTCCAAGAAACAATCTCCATAATATTCAATGAACTCTGCCTCCATGCTACTCTTTGATTCTTGCAATCTATGTGCATGTTAAAATCACCTATGATTATTGCTGTACCTTTCCTGTAAGCCTCTAATATTTCCTGGTTTATACCGTGCCCCACTGAACAAACACGGTTTGGGGACCTATAGATTACTCCGAACAAGTACTTCTACCCTTTGCCATTTCTTATTTCTACCCAGATTGATTCCATATCTGATCTCCCATGCTTATGTCATTTCTCATTACAGCACTGATCCACTCCTTCGCCAGAAAGGCCACACCACCTACTTTTCCTTTCAGTCTGTCTCTCCGAAATGCTGAGTACCTCTATATATTCAATTCCCAGACCTGGTTTCCTTGTACCAAGTCTCGGTAATCGCTACCAAATCGTAACCTTTTGTTTCTATTTGCACTATTAAAACATTAGTTTTGTTTTGAGTGCTTCGTGCACTTATATACCAAACTTTCAATTTAATTCCACTTTTAAATTCCCCAACTTTTAAAATAATTCCTTGGTGCATAAAAATATTCTCCTGTTCTTTCCCTCACCTTTATTGTCTGGTAATCATCCGCCAGATCACTAACCTGCACTCTTACCTCCTCCAAGTTGGATTTTCTAATTTCAGTTATAACTGAAACTCCCAAGGTTTCTCTCGAGCAGAGAGACCGAAGTATTCAGGTACATAATGCATTGAAAAGTGCATCACATATAGATATGGTGGCTAAGAAGACGTTTTGCACGTTTGCATTCATTGCTCAGACCTTTGAGTCTCGGAGTTGGGAAATCATGTTGCGGTTGTACAAAATGTTGGTGTTGCCTCTTTTGGTGTGGTGTTCAGTTCAGCTCGCCATGATATAGGAAGAATATTATTAAGCTGGAGAGGGCTCAAATGCTCCTAGGAATGGAAGGTTTGAGTAATAAGGAGAGGCTGGATAAACTGGGATTTTTTCCATTGCAATGTAGAAGGTTGACTGATGCATCTGATAGAAGTTTGTGCGATCATGAGTGGTATAGATAAGCTGAATAGCAGGAGTTTCTATGCCCGTGGGGTTGAGGATTTGAAGACTGGGGGCATATTTTTGTGGTGAGATGAAAAGATTTGCAAGAAGACATGAAGTGTATTTTTTTTTTAACAGGGTGTTAAATAAACTTCCAGAGAAAGTGATGGATACGGGAACGGTTGCAATGTTTAATAGACATTTAGGCAAGTACATGAATAGGACAGATTTTGAGAGGTATGTGCCAAGCGCAAGGAGGTGCGACCAATTCAGTTTGGGGTGATGGTCGACATGGACTGTTTGGACCAAAGTGTCTGTTTCTGTGCTGTATAACTCTATGATGAAAATGACGTTCAAACATCTACCCAGACTACTGTTTATTTTTGATTACAACATGCTCAACAATAAAGAACGCGTCACGCCACATTCACAATGAGCCCATTATTTTGAAGCTAGTTCCCCAGAACATTCCCTGGAGCCATGGATGAGCAGTTCCTCGGTAACACCATGAAGGAAGAGCCTTCCCTTACGAGACTGCGATTCGGCAAGTGAAGGTGTGAATGAAGTCCTGACCAAACAGAGAATCTGGACAGTGTGAGAACAGAGTTCTGGCAGCCTGCTGTCTCAGGGGGTTGGGGGACTGTGCGAATTTATTCACGTACACTTTACAATGAATGACTACGACTGTGTGTGAATGCACAGAGGGTTATACATCTTCCTTTTCCTCTTCCCACACAGAATTTCTGTGCATCATCTGTGACAATGTCAGGACAATGTGATCTATCCTTCTGAAGTATGGAACCTAAAGTTTTCTTTCACCAACCATGTCATTACTACGCTCCACACCCCTGGCACATGCTCCCACTCTGCAAGACTGGATGTATTGTGACGATTTTATCAGTAGTGTTGATGAGAGACATATTTTACTCCGCTAAACTGATGATTGATTCTGATGGATCTTGGTTCAATTTTGAAATTTACTCAAAATGCCATTGTACGTGAAAGGAAATATAGGAGGTTTGAACATGTCGTTAAGCATAATTTAATGACAGATTTAGAAAATAATTAATAATGAGCAAGTGTGAACTAGTATTTCAGGACTGAACAGTCGCGAAGTAGGATGAAATCACATTGACTTCTCAATTACCCATCTTTCATTACCGATAGAGTACATGATGATCAAGTAACCTGGCGCATTATTATTACACAGCAAATTCCAATGTTCAGTTCGAATGAAGATTGCCCAACCATTGCGCTTAAATATGGAACTCACTGATCTCAAACTTGGTAATTAGCAACCAGGGAAATGAACAGGTCAGAGAGGTCATGGGCATGAAGACACACCAATGGGATTATGGCTGCCACTTTGGGGCAGCAACAGGGGATTTTATGGTCAGCACTGACTGGAGAAAGTGGTGGAGCTGAGCAACCTTTTGGTGGTACCAAGCATCTGACTATGCATCTGAGAGATGATAAATAAGCTGAAGTTTTCTACTAATGTGCCTGAAGTGGGCAGTCCACTTTAAAAAGAAAGTATCAACATTTTAAAAGTTTAATAAGCAATCTTTGTGGATATTTCAAGCCATTCTTTAACTCGTCTCTGAATTTATTCTGGGTGCCTGCGTAAATAAACGGATTTATGCAAGAACTCAGCAACTGAAGCATATACCCGGATTCCTCCAGGATAAAGTATGATATATTGTCATCATAAACCGAGTAATAAACAACGTTTGCAATGCGGACATAGAGCACTGTTAGAAAAAATACCGAATAAAACAAAACAAAACTACCTGAAATGCCAAAGAGTAAGATAATGGACTTTTTCCGTTTCTCCATCTCTGGGTCACTCGGATTGTCTCCATTGCTCAGGGTGCGGAGTCTCCTGCGGGCTCGATTGGCCGCTAAAATGTGCCTGACAGTCAGAGCATTGAGCAGTAAGATCAGAATGAATGGAAGGCAGGGGACGAGAATGGATCGGATCAAATCATATGCGGCCCACGACTGTGAGGTGCTAAATGTTAATTTTAGAACACAGAACCAGGGTACGTCATTAATTCTGTACAGTGGTTCAAATATAAAGTATAAAAACACATTTTTGAAACAGCTCAGCGTGCAGACGCCCCCTATAACCCACTTCACTGTTATTTCTGTGCAGTATTTGATTTTCATCTTCTGGCAACAAATGGCCACATATCGATCAAACGTGAAAGCGACTGTTAACCAGGCAGAAATATCTATGACTGAATAAATTAGGACAACGCGGAGACTGCATATTGGTGTGATGGATAAGAAGCTGAATGGGAAATAAATACCAGCAGTCCGGTTTATAATCACGTTAACAGTAATGACCAAGAGATCTGCTAGTGCCATGGACACCACGTAGTAAATGATACATCCAGAGAGACCACATCTTCTTCGGTATAAGATTATGATCACTGACAAATTAGCTGTAACAGAGAGAATGAACAGGGAATAGTAAGAATTATGCTCGAGAGAGCGAGTGCAATGAAGTCATTAGTCCAAATTTCAGAAAAATCATTCATTTTGCAGAATTCTGTGTGAAAGCCAGATAGTTGTGACTAGCCTTTGCTTCACTCACTTGACCTGACAATGGGGGTAATGCTCTGAAAGCTTGTGATTTCAAATAAATCTGTTCAACTACAACCTGGTTTCATCTGGATAACATCTCCCTCAACGCCAGCCCTCAATGCTGAAGCTTACCGTCAGAAGTAATGAGACCTTCTGTGCAGAGGTGAACATTTGTTTTCAAAACTTAATCCACGAAATCTTAGCTTGGTCAGTCGTGAAATGTAAGTAGCAGCAGTTAATCGGACAGAGGAGAAGCAAGTTTAAAGAGCGAATTTTCTGGTTGAGAACGATGTTACTGTCTTTGCAACTTAGGTGATTCAGTGACCGGACACTATTGTATTATCAATGTATTTATCAGTAACCCACTGCTCACAATAGTTGATTCATTAACTGCTTAAATTAGCTTGTCATGAAATGTTCAATTGTTCAAACGCTGTCAACAATCGATCGTCAGTAATCCAATATATTCAAACTTGCACCATGATAAAAATGTGATAATCCCCCCTCTGAAACAACAAGAACAACAGAATTGGTCGACATTTATATCAGCACGACAATGCAATCATCTACATGCAACAATACAGTCAACAATATAGTATGCTTCATTTACACAGAATGAATTCTCTCTATGAATTCACCCACAATGGCGGGCCCAAAGCAGAACAGATATCAGTCTACAAAGCGGCATCTGAATGAGGATATGGCGACAGCAACATCGGCAATACTGCAGCAGTTTGAGATTTACACCATGATAACTTTACAATTTTCACTCATACTAGTCCTCTTATTTGCGTAATGGTGAAACAGATATTGAAATGATAGTGGTGCAGGCACAAATTATATCATTCAAGGGATCTGAAGTAAGCTTGAATGGAACGTCTATTTACGTTTGAGTAACAAAAGCTTTTGAGAAGATTTGTAGCTCAGGTTGAGGTTTTGGATGTAGGTTTGCTTGCTGAGTTGCTAGGTTTATTTTCAGACGTTTCATCACCATGCTATATAACATCATGAGTGAGCCTCTGGAGCTTCATTCGGAGGTTCACTGATGAGGCTACCGAGTATGATGATGAAACGTCTGAAAAGGAATCTTCCAGCTCAGCGAGCAAATCTACATCCACGTACAAAAAGCGCTCACGCAGCTACCATTAAGGGCAGGAATACACTGCCTGATTGTATGATAGAGGCAACGTTCAAAATTGAATTGAACATTGTGCAGCTTTACAGGGAGAATGGGAGAACGGCATCAATTAAATTGTTTATCTGCAGAGCGGATGCACACAAGATTAGCCAAATGTCCTCCTTCAGCTCTGGGCTATTAATGTTATTCAGTAAAGAGAATGTACAGTACAGCTATCAAGTACATGAATAAAGTTAATGTAGAAACATCTGAAAGAAACTCAACTAGGAATGAAGATAAAGCATATTTGTAACAGTGAGAACATACACGATTAATAATGACAAAGTCAACAAGTCAAGTAAAAAGCTCAAATATCGTGGAGAATATTCTGAAGGTTGGATTTTAAAAATGCGACCTTAAGATAGGAGAGACCAACTATTAAAGGAAAACAGAGTACTTTATGCTGGAGAAGAGATATCCACAATGTGAAAATGGACTATGAATGTTAAACAAAGAGGGTCGATTCAATGAATCAACGAGTTAGGTAATAATAATAAATCTTTACCTGGTATTCCGATAGCTGCAAGAAAATTATAATAAATGGAAAACAACAGGCCTTTTGGTGATATGTGCATTTCTGTCATAAGTTTTAAGCACATTGCGTGTTGCGCTTCACTGTTCCACATTTATACACGATTCAGGCTCATGGGATTTAATTAGTTGGTTGAACCTTTTACAGCAATTACCATGTTTTTCAAAACAAAACAGGTAAGTGCTGCTGCAATTCGCCATATTTTGATGGTCTAGAACTGGAATGGGAAATGTCGAGGGATTGGAAAATGCCTTAGCTGTGTTTCTTTATTAAAGTCCATGGCCTGGGTTTCAGTTTATGCATGATACAATGGAGTTCTCTCATAGTCAAGTTTAAAGGTGCGAGTTCCCCTTGTTCATTGTCACTACGATTAATTTCTCTCTGGGTGCTGTATTGTTAGCCAAATAAAGTTTCGGTGCAGCCCAGCAAAAAGGTCAAATCTGGGAAAAGTCAAGTCCCAGAATTGCATGACTGATCGAATACAATCTTATTCATATCCGTCTTTAGCTCAAAGATAGCAATGTAATTTCTGATGACTCAATTATTTCTTCCAAACACAGTAAAACATCATTTTGTTTTCGTCTAATTCTGTTGAAACTGCACTGGTCTACATATGTACAACATCACCAAAGATCCGTAGACAGCACCTTCCAAACCCACGACCAATTCCATCTAGAAGGACAAAGGCAGCAAGTACTTGGGAACACTACCACCTGCAAGTTCCCCTCCAAGCCGCCCTGACTTGGAAAGGTATTGTAATTTCTTCACAATCATTGGGTCAAAATCCTGGAACTTTCACACTACCAGAATTGTGGGTCAACACACAGCAAACGGACTGCAGCAATTCAAGAATGCAGCTCATTACCATCTTCTCAAGGGCGAGTAAGGATGGGCTATCAATACTGGCCAGCCAGCGACGCCCAAGTACCACAAATGAATAAAACAAGCAAATCATTTTGGGTGCTGCAAATCTGAAATAAAACAGTAAATACTCAAGAAACTCAGAAGGCCAGGAAATATCTTTGCAGAGAGAAAGTTAACATTTTGAATCCTATATTCCTATTCATTAATCATGTAAAACTCTGTTTTCAGCACCACATCACAGATGTGGATTACTGTAGAGTGGAAATCATCTTCCGTCTCTCCAAAGCCTGGCAATCTACAGAACCATCTACAAGTAGCAAATCAGAAGTCTGATGGAATATTCCCCCCTGGTACGAGTGCAGCTCCAATAACACTGGAGAGGTTTGGCATCAATCGAGGTCAAAACAGCCTACAGCAAGTGGGGTGTGAACTCTGGTCTCTTAGCTTAATAGTAGAGATGCTATCATTGCACCACAAGCGCCTTTTTGAAAGTGAATGACTCAATATGTTAGTTAGAATGACCCTATGGGTTAGTTGGAATACAAATGGAATAAGTGAGTATGAACAACAGAAGTAGAAACCAACTCAGAGTAAGGTACACTAAAGCACGTTATGCATCATTAATTCATTCAGTGTGTTATGATCACAAAATGCATGAACAATGTGTGGGTGGATGGGACGCATTGTATACCATGAACGAAAAGAACAAATAATCGATCCTGATGCTTTTTTCTTTATGTATAATATTATACCAGTGTATACATATATATATCATCTTCATGAAGTAAATAATTTGGTATTTAAACTGAATGAATACTTCTCCTTGTTCTTCAATTTTTCTCAAATTTACTCTGTACCCACACCATAAACTCTTGAGCTGATGCAATAACTCAATAGATCAAGACATTTTCATCCAGAATAAGTAACAAATTACAGAACTTGGACCCCAAAAATAAGTAACATTTGTAAGTTGGAAGAAATTTAAAATACTGAATAACATAAGGTGAATCTGTCCGACATGGCAAATATTAACCAATGGACGTTCTGCATTTCTCCATTTCAGGATCCCTCTGATTCTCTATTTTTCTGGGTCCAGAGTCTCCTGCAGGCGTTATTGGCCATTGAAATGTGACTGACCTTCATGGCATTGAGCAGTCAAATCAAAATAAATGGCAGACAATGTGTTAAAATGATGAGAATCAGACAGGTACAACTAATAATAGTGAAATACAACATATTGATTTCCCTTGAAAAATCCAGGGTACACTGTCAATCATAAAGAAGACGTGTCAAAATTGCAACGTTACTTATTTTTTGGATGTTTACAGCACAATTCAGGACTACACAAAGATACTTTCTATTATAATAAATGACATTTTCTTGATATAGTGCTTTGTCTTCATGTTTTGGGAGCATATCGCTATTGAACAGTCGAAAGTGAAACAGCCACTATCAGACAGAACAATCTCTGAATACCTTGATCAGAAAAAAAACCAAACTACAGATTGAATTGAAGGATAGAAAGCTGAATGGACGATAAACACGTAGAATACTGTTTCCTATCACAGCTGTGAACATGCCCAGATCTGTTGAAACCATGGAGACTCAATATACTGCGACACGTCTGCAGATGCCTCACATTCCCTGGGCCAGGATTATAATCACTGCCCAATGAGTTGTTTTAAAGCTCGATGAATTGACCGTGGAAAGTGCAAGGTCTCAGAGACAGAGTGAGTGGAAGGGGAGATGTGAGCAGGTTGTTCTGGGAGGGATTCGCGTTAGGCTTGGTGAGGGCTCAATGGGCTGCATGACCTGCTTCCATAAGCATGCTATAGTTCTAGACAACACATGAGGTGATAAGTGCACAAAAGAGATTACTTGAATAATACAAAACGTTGTAAATTGTCACATCACTTGTTCATCGCATTCAGCTTATTTTATTCAATTTTTTTTCCATTGTGATACAGAAAAATCTCTGAATACAGCAGTTTATCTAGTACTGCAAAGAGCTGGCGGGAAACTTTAGGGTTTCGGTACATTTTGGCGACGTAGTTAGAGAAGATACAATTATTACTACCCATATTCAGCCGGTTAAAACGAGTGATCACAAGAACAGCCTGAGAGATTGGCAAATCTGAGGAACAGAGTTTGACACAGAGGTAACATATTATATTTCATGCTGGACAGACAAAATGCTTCACATGGGGAGAACAATATAGAAAAATGGCACTTGGATAAGTGGTCTGCATAGAAGTTATGGGAGGCATAACTCCAGATAATCATTTGATGCTATTGCAAAATGGTGACGGTAACGAGTGAAGCAAGTCATCCACGTAGCGTTTCCAGGTTTGATAAGATGGGTAGCTCTGCTACTTCTGAGTCAAAGCATTGTCATTTTTAGCGCCATTCCAAGGCAGGAGTACCATGGTAATGCTTGAGGTGTATCTTTTCGGTTAGGTTGCTAAACTGAAGCACAAGTGAAATACAATTCGTGTATAGAATCTGCACCAATTGAACGGAGAGCTGTGGTTCTTATTCCAGCGCAATGAACAACATGTATACAGGGCAAAATTTAAGCAATACATGAATGAACATCTTGAGGATATGAAGTTGCATTTCGTGTGCCTAGGTTTATATCACAAATAGTATCAATACACAGTGCAGTTAAGTTTAGATCATGGCAGGGAATGGTAATACTCCCACAGTAAGAGCATCCATAATATGAATCAACTCAATTTACAGCATGCCACCACATGGTGAAGCACGCTACTGTGACAACATAAATAATGAACAAGAAAAAAGGTTATTGTGCCGCAGTGGAATGTCTCTGACTGTGGCACACTACCGCTAATGGTGCCAGTGTCTATATCTCTGGCCCAGGAGGATCGGATTCATAGTCCTCATTGCTATTGAGATTTGTAATAATATCTATGTACGGATTGATTAGTGAAAACTAAATTTACAACATGAGTTTGAATGAAAATATATGTACAATGTAAGCATCAGTAATAGAACAGAATTATATTTAAAGCATGAGATGTTAGCAAGCAGCAAAAAAATACCAAATCCAGAGAGGGCATGGCTCTGGTGTTTGCATGTGCACTATCGATCAGGAGAACTATGTACACCTTGAATGTGAACGAACTGTGTCTTTCAAGACATTTTAGTGTCATTATGAGAAAGGTGAAATACATAACAGTAATGAAGGCTCATTATGCTAGTGAAGAATAAATATATTTAAATGGGGGTTGAAATGGATAATTGGAAGAAATGACGCTCTTTGGGGGAGGGAGTCATATCTGTTAAAGGTTAAAAAGAAGTTTGATCTTGGGTAAAAACAATGAATGCAGATGCTGGAAACTAGATTAGAGAGGTGCTGGAAAGGCACAGTAGTTCAGGAGGCAGCCGAGAAGCAGTAAAATCGACGTTTCGGGAAAAAAAAAACATTCATCAGGAATACAGGCAGAGTGTCTGAAGAGTGGAGAGATAAATGAGAGGAGGGTGGGATTGGGGAGAAAGTAGCATAGAGTACAATAGGTGAGTGGGGGTGGGGATGAAGG
>NC_057753.1:8800701-8880891 GCF_004010195.1 Chiloscyllium plagiosum
GGAGGAGGTGTGGGCACAGGTTTTACAGTTCCTGCGGTGGCAGGGGAAGGTGCCCGGACGGGAGGGTGGGTTGTTGGGGGGCGTGTACCTGCCCAGGTAGTCACGGAGGGAATGGTCTTTGCGGAAGGTGGAAAGGGGTGGGGAGCGAAATATATCCCTGGTGGTGGGGTCCGTTTGGAGGTGGCAGAAATGTCGGTGGATGATTTGGTTTATGCGAAGGTTGGTAGGTTGGAAGGTGAGCATTAGGGGCATTCTGTCCTTGTTACGGTTGGAGGGATGGGGTCTGAAGGCGGAGTATCCCGTTGTGGACGAGATGCATTGGAGGGCATCTTTAACTACGTGGGAAGGGAAATTGTGATCTCTAAAGAAGGAGGCCATCTGGTATGTTCTGTCGTGGAACTGGTCCTCCTGGGAGCAAAATGTTCTGTCGTGGAACTGGTCCTCCTGGGAGCAAAAACGGCGGAGGCGGCAGAATTGGGAATACGGGATGTCATTTTTGCAGGAGGTAGGATGGGAAGAGGTGTAATCCAGGTAGCTGTGGGAATCGGTGGGTTTGTAAAAAATGTCAGTGTCAAGTCGGTCGTCATTAATGGAGATGGAGAGGAAGGGGAGGGAGGTGTCAGAGATGGTCCAGGTAAATTTAACGTCAGGGTGGAATGTGTTGGTGAAGTTGATGAATTGCTCAACCTCCTCGCGGGAGCACGAGGTGGCGCCAATGCAGTCATCAATGTAATGGAGGAAGAGGTGAGGAGTAACTACGGAAGATCGACTGTTCTACGTAGCTAACAAAGAGACCGGCATAGCTGGGGCCCATATGGGTTCCCATGGCTTCCCCTTTGGTCTGGAAGAAGTGGGAGAATTCGAAGGAGCAATTGGGAAGGGTGAGGACCAGTTCGACCAAACGAATGAGAGTGTCGGTGGAAGGGTACTGTTGGAGACGTCGGGAGAGGAAGAAACGGAGGGCTTGGAGGCCCTGGTCATGGCGGATGGAGATGTAGAGGGATTGGCTATCCATGGAGAAGATGAGGCATTGGGGGCAGAGGAAACGGAAGTCTTGGAGGAGGTGGTGTCTCGAACTTATGTGGGGGCGGCCTGGGCTAGGGGGGATAGGACAGTGTCGAGATAGGTAGAGATGAGTTCAGTGGGGCAGGAGCATGCTGAGACAATGAGTCAGCCAGGGTGATTAGGCTTGTGGGTCTTGGGAAGGAGGTAGAACCGGGCAGTGCGGAGTTCCCGGACTATGAGGTTGGAAGCTGTGGATGGGAGATCTTCTGAGGCGATGAGGTTCTATAAGGTTTGGTGATGGGGTGGGGTCATGGTCGAGGGGGCTGGAGGAGGAGGTTTCCTCGAGTTGGCGTCTGGCTTCAGCGGTGTAGAGGTCAGTGCGCTAGACTACCACTGCACCCCCTTTATCTTCTGGCTTGATGGTGAAGGATTGGAGCAGAGGGAGTGGAGGGCTGCGCGTTGTGAAGGTGAGAGGTTGGAGTGGGGAAGGGGCTCGACAGGTTGAGGCGGTTAATGTCTCAGTGGCAGTTTGAAATGAAGAGGTCGAGGGCAGGTAATAGACCATCACAGGGTGTCCAGGTGGATGGAGTGTGTTGGAGGCGAGTGAAGCGGTCCTCAGAAGGTGGGCAGGAGTCCTGATTGTGAAAGTAAGCTCGGAGGTGGAAGCAGCAGAAGAAGTGTTCAACGTCACGGTGTGTATTAAATTCATTGATGCATGGGCGGAAGGGGATGAAGGTGAGTCCTTTGCCCCCTCACGTCCTCAGTGAGGGGGACGTCTGAAGGCATGGTGAACACCCGGCAGGGCTGGGAGCTAGGGCCTGGTGTGGTTGTGGAGCTGGGAATGGGGGAGGAGCCTGTAACTGGAGCGGGTGTGGTGTTAAGGGAATGGGGTGGAGTCATGAGCAGGGGTGCTGTTCCCCTCAGGGTTCTGGGGGGGCAGGGGTTGTGACAGTGGGATCTGCGGGGGGCATGTCAGCTGAATGCAGGTGAGTGGCGTTGGTGGGGGTGGAAGTGGTGGCAAACACTGGGGGGGGGGTGTAAGTCATTGAGCGTGTGACATCAGCGCTGATGTGATGGGCGGAAGTGATGTCACGTGTGGTGCATGAGGAATTGTGAGGGGCGGAAGTGGCCGTGGAAGCGGCTATGATGGGGAAGTGACATCATCAATCAGCGCGGGGATGGTTGCTGCATCAGCCGCATTGCTAATGGCGTCCGAGCAGTTCCAGAGGGCGGGGAATTTACTGGAATGTTTGAGGAGTGCTGGTTGTGGCGGTGGGTATATAAAAGTTTGTTGTACTTACAGTTTTTGATGTGTGTAAGTGATATGACCGCCATGGAACGTACTCAACGAAAATGAGAAAAGGAGAGCTATGCAAATAATCCCACAACTAGCTAAGAATCCATACCTGGAAGCTCGATTGTTGAAAGAAAGGAATTGTAATTGGCAAACTTTAAGGCTTTTGGTAATGCATGCATTTCTGGTCAACGTTTTGAACGTGTCCTTCATTATGTTTCCAGATGGACACGTTTTCTCTTCATGACTTTCTCCATGGAGAAAATTAGTTGGTTCTGCCTGCTACATTAATGACACAAATTTGTGAAATTTTTAATAGTCTTAAACATGTGCTTTGATCAAATAGATATTTTTGCAACTGCATGTTTTCCAATAGTGAAGCACACAGCAATGATAAAAACAAAAACTTGTTACGCTTTTGTTTTGTTTACCCAAAACAAAACGTTCAATGAAAATAGGAAATTTAATGTGGAAATCAAAATTGGAGTCCAAGAATTACTACTTCCAACTTCTCAATAGTAAATTCAATGATGATTGTACAATTTACAATTAAACACGAATATATTGAAAAAATAAATGATAAATGCCAAACATAATTGTCACTGTATAAGGGCTATCACACAGTTTTCTGCATTTTCTTTGTGAAGAGGTCCCGTTCAGTAATGTTACAGTTAGTCCTCAAATGTCATATTCAGCTGAGTTTTGGTCTGAGTCAGTGCAGTTCAGAGTAATTATATGCTGTGTGTACAGGTTCACGTGATGGTGGTGACATTCACAATGGTTGCATCTAATTCCATTTCAGCACAGGTAAATTCTGCCATAGTCAGTACTGATTAATTTGGGACAAGCTTAGTGTGATTTTCTTGGATGTCTAACTCAGTGTCATTATTTTCACTGCAGAGATACCCGCAGCAATACTGTGAGAATCAATGGAAACATGTTCAGATCAGCACGACTACGATTATGGCGAATATAACTAAGGTAGAAAATATCCATTTAGTGTTGGCAAGTGAATTGGAGTACATGATTTTGTTAAGTGAAAACACGTACAGGTTAAAGGCGTCACATTCAAAGTACAGAGGGTTAATTCAGTGAACTCACACTGAGTCCAAAATAATCCAGTTTCACGTCCTGAGCTGACAAGATGTTATTCAGCACGATTACTTTCACGATGTATACATCCACCTTAAACGTTTACTGCCAGTGTGGGATGCAACACAGCATCAAGGTCAGGTTCAGTTTTAAATAACAGCAAAATTGACTGGAATTAATTTTCAGGATTGGTAGCATCAATTGCCATATGTTGTCAAACCTGATGAGCATATTCAAATTTCATAATTATTCTCCAATTTAAATGTCCTAAACCATCTGTGCTCTGTGTTATATATCTATTTGTACAGGAATAGTTCAGCACATATTCAGTCATTATGCATATTGTTAGATCAGCACAGAATTTTACAGTTTTCCACCTGGCCTCACCCATTGGGAATATCACGCACATGTTGGTGTTACATTGGCACCAGGCACAGATCTCAGCTTTGCTGTTATAAGCTGCACAGCTTTTTATTTGACTGTGATTCACCGGGTTATCTGAGCAAACTGTCCTGATCCGGCTGTTTGCACGATCATCTCCTCGGCCCTTTCATAACTCATACCTTAAAATTTCTTCAAGCTTTTTTTTTTGGTGAGGTAGTTGGCAACTTTGCATCCTGAATGTATTCAGTGTTGGATCCTTGGAAGTTCGGTTAATTAGCAAGAGCATAAATAATATTTGCAAATAATGCCTTATTGTCTCGCTTGGTGAACATGGAAAAGCGAAGTTCATGAATGGCTGCGGTAGCGCCTCTTCAAAGAAATTGTAGCGTCTGCCTTATTACGAAATTTAACTGCTGACTGACCATTGTAAGTTGCTATGTTGCCCATTATTCACTCAAAATTGACGGATGATGAAGTTTATTGACGTTATGTTGAATGTCTAGGAGGGTGTTATCGAACAATATGTCAATAGTTCAACTAAGGAAGAGGCCTTTCTGGAACCTAGTTTTGGGAAATGAGCCCGGCCAGGTGGTTCAAGTTTCAGTAGGGAATTATTTTGGGAATAGAGATCACAATTCCATAAGTTTTAGAATACTCTGGACAAAGTGAGAACGGTCCTAAAGGAAGATTGCTAAATTGGGCAAGGCAAATCATACCAAAATTCACCGGGAGCTGTGAAATGTGGAGTGGTAGCAAATGCTTGAAGGTAAATCCACATTTGGTTTGTGGAAGGCTTTTAAATAGAGGTTGATTCGAGTGCAGGAGAGACATGTTCCTGTGAAAATCAGGTATAGAAATGACAAGATTAGGGAACCTTGAATGACAGGTGAAATTGTGAGACCAGCTAAGAGGAAAAAGGAAGCATATATAAGGTATCAGCGACTTGGGAAGCTTGGGAAGAATATTGGGAGTGTAAGACCAATCTGAAACAAAGAATTGAGAGAGCAAAAAGTGGTCATGAGATACCTTTAACAAACAGGGTTAAAGAAAATCCCAAAGCCTTTTGTTCGTAAAAAACGACCAAAAGGGAAACTGGAGAAAGGGTTGACCCATTCAAGGACAAAGGAGGAAAGCTATGCGTGATGCCAGAAAAAATGGGAGAGATTCTTACTTAGGACCTGGCATTGGTATTCACTGAGGTGAATGACATGATGGATGTTGAGGTTAGGGATCGATGTGTGATTGCTCCAGGTCAAGTCAGCAGGAGAGAGGAAGTGTTGGATATTGGAAAAGGCATTAAGGTGGACAAGTCCACAGGTCCGGTCAGGATTTATTCCAAGTTACTGAGTGCAGTGAGAGAGGAAATAGCTGGGGCCTTAACAGATATATTTGCAGCACCCCTGAACACGGGTGAAGTCCTGTAGGACTGGACAAGTACTAACGTTGCAACCTTGTTCAAGAAGGTTCAGCAGGGATTATCCAGGTAATTTTGGACTGGTGAGCCTGACGTCAGAAGTAAGGAAACTGCTGCAGAATATACTAAGGTATAGGATCTATTCCTATTTGGAAGAAAGTGAGCTTATCAGTGATAGGCAACGTGGTTTTGTGCAGGGAAGGTCATATCTAACCAGCTTAACACAATTCTGAAAGGAAGTGAGAAAGTTAATTGATGAGGGAAGAGCTATAGATGTCATATACATGGGATCCAATAAGGCATTTGAAAAGGTTCCCCATGGTAGCCTAATGGGGAAGGTGAAGTCGCATGGGTCCATGGTGAACTAGGTAAAAACAATGACTGCAGATGCTGGAAACCAGATTCTGGATTAGCGTGGTGCTTTTCCAGCACCATTCTAATCCAGAATCCCCTCCATAGTGAATTAGTTAAATGGATAAATAACTGGCTGGGCAACAGGAGGCAGAGAGTTGTTGTGAACTAAAGTTTCACAAAGTGGAAACCTGTGAACAGTGGTATTTCACATGCATCAGTACTGGGACCACTGTTTGTGGTATACATGAATGATCTGGAGGAAGATTTTGGTGGTCTGATGAGCAAGTTTTCAGACGACACGAAGATGGGTAGAGTAGCAGATAGTGAAGGAGACTGTCAAAGAATTCAACAGAATACAGAAAGACTGGAGAGTTGGACCGAGAAATGGCAGATGGAGTTCAATCTGGGCAAATGCGAATTGATGCAGTTTGGAACAACAAATTCAAGAGCAAATTAGACAGGAAATGGCAAAGTCCTGGGGAAAATTGATGTCCAGAGTGATCTGGGTTTTCATGTCCATTGTTCTCTGGAGGTGGAAACGCAGGTCTATAGAGTAGTCAAGAAGGCATATGGCATGCTTTCCTTCATCAGACAGGGTATTGAGTATAAGATTTGGTAAGTCATGTTACAGTCATGTAGGATTTTTTTTCGGCAACATTTGGAATCCTGTGGACAGTTCTGGTCGCCACATTATAAAAAAGGATGTGGGTGCTTTGGAGAAGGTGCAAAGGAGGTTCACTGGAATGTTGCCTGGTATGGAGGACGCTAGCTGTAGAAAGTATGAATAGGTTACTTTTATTTTCATCAGAAAGACAGAGGTTGAGGGGGACCTGATTGAGGTCCATGAAACCATGAGAGGTATAGAGAGGGTGGATAGCAAGAAGGCGTTTTCCAAAATTGGGACTGAATTACTAGGTGTCATGACTTCAAGCTGAGAGAGGAATCTTTTCGGGGAGATACATGTCACAAGTTCATTCGGCAGAGAGTGGTAAGAGCCTCGAATGCATTGCGAGTGGAAGTGGTAGAGGCGGGCATGATAGCGTCATTTAGGATGTATCTAGACAGATACATGAATAAGCAGGGAACAAAGAGATACAAACCTTTAGAAAATAGGCGATAGATTTAGTTAGAGGATCTGGATCAGTGTAGTGTTGGAGGGCTGAAGAGCCCGTTTCTGTGCTGTAATTTTCTTTGTTCTTTGTTCCTGTTCTATATTTGAGCAGCTTACAAGGGCAGTGAAAGATTACTGTGACTATTAGTTGAAATACAATATCCGCTGCACACAGTGTCAGAATGATGGCAGGACTCTTGATTTTTCAGCGGGACCAAAGGTACAGCTACTGTTTCGGAAGTTTGTGGATATTCGATATAGCTTCAACAACTTGTATATTTCTGGACTAAAGTGTGGTTCAGATGGCCAAAATTGTATGTATGTTTCTGACTGGAGAATAAATTACAAATGAGCAATAATGGTCCACTTTACTAACACCTTCCACCGCGACCTCAAATTTACCTGGACCGTCTCAGACTCCTCCCTCCCCTTCCTAGACCTTTCCATTTCTATCTTGGGCGACCGACTACATTTACTACAAACTGACCGACTCCCACGGTTACCTAGATTGCACCTCCTTCCACCCTGCCCCCTGTAAAAATGCCATCCCGTATTCCCAATTCTTTCGCCTCCGCCGCATCTGCTCCCAGGAGGACTAATTTCAATACCGAACAACCCAGATGGCCTCCTTCTTCAAAGACCGCAATTTCCCCTCAGACGTGGTTTACTATGCTCTCCACCGCATCTCCTCCACTTCCCGCACCTCCGCCCTTGAACCCCGCCCTTCCAATCGCCACCAGGACAGAACCCCACTGGTCCTCACCTTCCACCCCACCAACCTCTGGATACATCGTATCATTCACTGTCATTTCCGCCACCTCCAAACAGACCCACCACCAGGGATATATTTCTCTCCCCACCCCTATCAGCGTTCCGGAAAGACCACTCCCTCCACGACTCCCTCGTCAGATCCACACCCCCCACCAACCCCACCTCCACTCCCGGCACCTTTCCCTGCAACCGCAAGAAGTGCAAAATGTGCGCCTCACCTCCCTGCAAGGCCCCAATGGATCCTTCCATATCGGTCGCAAATTCACCTGCACCTCCACACACATCATTTACTGTATCCGTTGCACCTGATGTGGTCTCCTCTACATTGGGGAGACAGGCCGCCTACTTGCGGAACATTTCAGGGAACACCTCTGGGACACCCACACCAACCAACCCAACCGCCCCGTGGCTGAACACTTTAACTCCCCCTCCCACTCCGCCAAGGACATGCAGGTCCTTGGCCTCCTCCATCGCCAGACCCTTACCACATGACGCCTGGAGGAAGAGCGCCTCACGTTCCGCCTAGGAACCCTCCAACCACATGGGATGAATGTAGATTTCTCCAGCTTCCTCATTTCTCATCCCCCACGTTATCTCAGTCCTAACCCTCGGATTCAGCACCGCCTCCTTGACCTACAATCTTCTTCCCGACCTCTCCGGCATATCACCCTCACCCTCACCTCCTTCTACCTATCGTATTCCTAGCGCCCCTCCCCCAAATTCACTTCCCCCTACCCTTTATCTCAGCCCGCTTCTTCAGCCTCATTCCTGAAGAAGGGCTTATGCCCGAAACGTCTATTCTCCTGCTTCTCGGATGCTGCCTGGCCTGCTGTGTTTTTCCAACGCCACATTTTTCAACTCTGGTCTCCAGCGTCTGCAATCATCACTTTCTCCCAGTGGTTGTAGTAGTTTGCAACATTCTCCAAATAGGAACAAATGCACAATAATAATTGCAAATAATCCTTCTGACTAACTCAAACTGTCAATCCCACTTTTGTCATCAACATTCTGGACAAATCCTGACTAAGCAGTGGTAAGACAATTGGAAATCAACTGCAAACAAATTACCACACGGGCAAATATAGCCTTGCAACATTCCTCGTACATTTCTGAATTTAACACGAAGGCAATGTCTGACAAACCCCTCATGTATAGCTGCCTGTCAAGAAGAGGATGTGCTACCCTGAAGCATGCAAATGATTTTAGACTATCCCCTTATCAATATTTAAACATTTTAATGAATAGGTTGAAAGGAAATTTCCTTAATTCATTTCTAATTCTGCTCTGCGTTACAGCATATATAAATGGGGTGATACAGGAACTCAATAACTGGAGCATATATCCAGTTTGTTTCAAATGAAATATGGAATTACGCCAAGTGGATCCTGAGGAATACATAATATTCGCAATTTGAATATAGAGAATACTTATGAAAAATAACAAAAAGAATAGAATGAAAGTGTCCGAGATTGAAGAGTAAATTAATGGAGTTTCTCCGCTTCTCCATCTCTGGGTCACGCTGAGTCTCTCCATTACTCTGAAGCTGGAGTCTCTTCTGGGCTCTATTGGCCATGAGAATGCATCTCACAGTCGGTGCATTTAGTAGTACAATTAGACTAATAGGGAGGCATGGATTTAAAACAGAGCAGATCCAGTCATATGCAGTCCAAGCAGGTGACGTACAAAATATATCCATTATGCTACACAGCCATGGTGTATTGTTGATTACGTATCTAGGTTCAGATTGAAAATATATGAAAATGTTTTTCATACTGCACAGAGTAGATACTACTCCTATCATCCTCACTGCCACCTTCTTGGTGCAATATTTTGCTTTCAGGTTCTGACAAGATATTGCCACAAATCGATCAAAAGTAAAAACGAAAGTTAACCAGGCGGAATTGTCAATAACTTCCAGATTAAATGCAGCATGAAACCTGCACACTGATGTGGTAGAAAGGAAACTGGATGGGAAATAGCTTCCAGCAATCCGATTTAAAATCACATCTGTGACCATGACCAGGAGATCTGCTGCTGCCATTCCCACTAAGTAGTACGTGATGCATCCAGATAAACAACAGGTTCTTCGATACAGGATTGCAATCACTGCTATATTAACTGGAAGAAAGAAAGAGAGTGAGTTACAAACGGACCATTTCTCCTTCTGATTACAATAAGGGTTTTTCCCATATTACAGGATTTTTTTGAGACGTTTCAAGATTTTAGAAGGAAATCACAATTTGGCCATCATTCCTTATTTTGTAGAATAACTGATTTTTGAATTAAACATTGAAATGTGGAAACCAAATTAATGACTCAACAAGGAATAGTATTTAGACATCTTCGCAGTCAGCAACAATCCACCCACCAACAGTTCACCACTTCATTTAGTTGGGACCTATTCCACGGCACGAATACATTTTAAAAATGCAGTTAATATATCTCAAGTATAAAAAATACCGAGGTAAAGCAAATCATCTCAACAAAGAGAATATGTTGAAAGAGGTAATCCACAAAGCACAGGCGGTAAGGTGGAAACTGAAAATAACATGAATTTAGTCTAAATTTATTTCAATAAATTCATGTAATTCTTTTCACTGTTGGAAAAGCAGACATTCATCTTTCGAATATTACATTGGAAATAAACTGAAAACATGCAACGCTCCAAATTCACAGAGTCCGTGCTGGGGTTGATTCGATGACACGACCTGTTCATGTTAGAATGACCTCTCATTTATGGTGTCATTGGAAAGCATTGAAACTGACTGGTAATGAGAATGTGTTCAGGGAAAGACATTCCTACAGTGTAGCACTTCATCAGTCATTCATTGCATAGACTGGGTAAATAATGGCGCTTTTCTGATTTGCATTTTTAAAATTAAACCTTGGCAAATGCAATTCAATAGATGACAATAGGTGTAGAGATTCACTCAGTTTCAGGAGAGCAACAAATCTAGAAACAGTCTAGGCTATTGTGGAATGTTGGTATCAGATGGAAATTCCACGTCAGCTATCATCACATTAGAACAATCAGAAACAGTTAATGTGGAATGAGCTTGCAGCTCTGAAAGTGCAAGCGCTAGTGATTGAAAACAAAAACAAATTCGCTCTGTGCATTAGTGGGAAATTCCCATCTTAGTTTAAGATATTGTTATATATCTTTGAACATTTCGACAACTAATTATTCCCCTTCGTTAAAATCAGTCATTAAATGCAGATGGAAATTGCTCAGCAGTTCAAACTACTGAAGCAATAATGCATAATGCGCATTTCCCCTTTCCTTCAAAGAAAATTGCACGATCAATCCAGATGTATCACGGGATTATGGTGGAAATAATCTTCGCAAAGAAAGAATAAAATGTGATGATATTCAGAAAATTGTCTCAATAATGCCACGATGGATCTATTATTTTCTTTTTTTCTTTTTGAATTCCACAGAGATTGGTATCCCATCACCAAGTTCCCCTTTATTTAAATATGGAGAGTCACTGACACTGGTCCAGCTTCATCAGAGCCAGCTCTCAGAGTGAACAGAACCTCTGATACTCCTTTTTTTAATTATATTTTTCCTCAGACTACCGCCTAACTGCGGTAGTGCTTATTTTTCCCTCAGCAACCGCGATGGATCTCCTATTCCAGACTAATAACTGCTGAGTAATTGACCAAGTATCATGCTGCCAATACTGCAGCTGAATTGAATTGACGTTGTGACTCATTTCTCTACTAATGCCTTTATCACACTAGAAGTGTACCACGATATGTATCCACCTTCACGGAGCACATCACAATGTTGAAGCCAAATGCTCCATCCTATTGAATAGGAGAAACAATATTTATTGCTACTGGGGTTGTGCTACTGTAAACCTGGAGAACTGACGCAGTTAAACAGTAACTCTACGTTTTGAACTCTCAACATTTTACCTGGAAGACAAATAGCTGCAAGGAGCGGATAATAAATGGCAAAGATCAAACCTCTTGGTATCTCATGCTTTTCTGACAGATGCTCTGAGCACTTTCTATGAATAATGGAAACATGACTACAGTTATACATGGTTACATATGCATTTCAAACTCCAGGGGGGGTTAGTTAGTTAGATTTGCTTTTTCCATCATGACTTTCATCGCGATAAGCAGATTAGTGCTGTTTCTGATTATTGCACTTTTAATTGGAATGGATATTCAATTCAGGGGGCCTGAAATTGATCGAAAGTGACATGCACAGCGATCACATGATAATAAAGGTATTATTTCGTCATTTAAAAAATCATTGCTATATGAATATTGGCTTCAGAACAAAGCAGCAGCTTTCTCTGGAAATTTTAACGAGATAAGTGAATATTTCAACGAAAGTACAGCCAAGTTCTACCATTATTATATTCTTTCGATCATGATTCAGGTGCAACATGAATCTAGTCAATACCGATGCAGTAAAGTATCAGTCTTTACGGATGCACTTACAAATGTTTACGATGTCTCCACCTTGACTGGTTTCGTGGCGTTTTGATGCAATTTCACCGCAATTTAATTTCGTACAGGGAGATTCAGTTTCAATACTGTGTGTCTTCACCAATGTGTTGACATGTGGTTCATCAAGGTTAAATTCTGAACTGACTGTTCCAGTCCATCAACATGAAAATCCATGTGGATTTTAAGAGATCAGCACAGTTATATTTATTTAGGACACTCGATGAGTAAATCTATATTCCGACTTTATATGAACACTTTCTGTTCAACATACTCACGTGAAGTGTGATTTGCTACAAGTCAGCCATGTTCCATTCAGTTTTAACACATCGATTACAATGTAATTGCATTGGTCAGAGACCGGGTCAGTGTTCCACCGATATTTTACGTTGACAAGATTCGAAGCAGCATTTTTGATTTCAGCTTTCTAAGTCCAGCTCAATACGAATGGTATGAAAATGTACAGGTGAACATTTGTGAGGCTTTAAGGTGCATCATAACAGATGGATGAGTAGGAAGGAAACAACGGATATGGAAGACATGAAGGCTTAAATTACAACATGAAGGCTGTCTTCCCGTCATCAAGTGACTGTTAGTTTACATGCACATTGTATATGACAATTAAACAGCTATTTTAGAGCTAGTTCCTCGATTGAACAGGAGCCCTTCTGCTGCTTATTTGTCAGTTGAGGCTCTCAGAACGGACCAGTTTAACAGCCCCATTCAGTTAATTCCTATCCTATGTCCTTGCCACCTCGTTCCAATCACTGCATGCATTTCCTCTCGAAATCCTGAGACGTAGGGCCTTTCTGTGCCCTTGAACCCCTCTTGGTGCATTTTTGCACCAGGTCTGGTTCCTCCGATTCTGCCTCGGATGTTGACAGTGTGAACTAGACTGTAGCGGGACACTTAAACCCGGAATGACTCTGAACAGAGCCAACTCCTTCAGGCAGTAACGGCGTTGAGTCTGTAACATCTGTGTGTTCATCTCTTCCTCAGACGTTTCTGCAGTACTGCGCAGAGAAGGAGAACCCATAGATTCTGACAGCCTTGTTGGACTATGTGAAGGATTTCGTATGTTTGGCCCTTTCCCGATTTAGGAGTTTGCAGTCTGCATGTGATCCATATGCATTTTCAGAACTGTCTCTCCTATCTCTCTTGGGACTGTTTGGTATCAAATGAGGCTGCAGGTTGTTTCTTTAAGCATCCCTTCAAAGTTGGGACTGCTCTGTCCACCAGACCATTGGACAGTGGATGGCATGGAAATGTCTTTCGAATTCACGAAATACTTGAATGCCCTACTGGTAAACGATGGCCAATGGCTGTGACAGTGCTTCTGAGTACTGCAAAAAATTGCTTGCAGATTTTCAAATGTCATCCATGTGTTTGAGGACTGAACTCTCCACAATTCTGAACATTTTGAATGGACATCCACAATGACGAAGCACATAGACTTCATGAACAGACCTGCAGAAATGACGTGTACGCGAGTCCAGGGCTTACTGAAAATTCTCACGCTTGTCTGGGAGGTGCTGTTAGCAAATTTTGTTCTTGTTGACAATTTAGGCACTGCCCCACTAATGTAGATATTTCTGCATCCAATCCTATCCACCAGACATATCTTCATCCAATATCCTCATTTTAGAAACTCAGTATCTGGTAGTGAATTTTGCTCAAGACAATCACTCTTGTGGCAGCATCACCAGTGGTTGTGTGCCCGCCAATGTGGCTCAATTCATTTGCATATGCCGGTAGCCTCCTGCATGGTGTTCCAATCTGTGATCCTACCACCGCAGATTTAGAGCCTACGGCACAATTCGACCTGACACTCTCGGAAACAAGGCCCTGCCCTATCTGGGTACCCTTAGCAGGAGCAGTGTTGCCTTACTATTGCAAAATCTACATCCATAAAGGTATTTCTGGAACTTTCTCGACACAACGATAACTGGTAAACCTTCTTCCTGGATCTGGGTGTTTTTTTCATTTGGCATAAACATATGCAATCGGGCTTTTCTCTTCTCTAGGCCACTAGTGAGCTAACACAACCCTGATACTGTAAGAGGAGACGACGCATGTCAGCACTTCAACTCACTTGGAATGTACAGTGCCGACGCTAGCTGCTTCTTCACTTCCCTAAACGCTGCGTTCGGGATTTGAAACAATTTCCAAAGCTGATATTTGTCAATCACAACTGTTAAGTTGTCAGAATAGAGGCCAATTTATACTTTTTTTCTGTAATAATTCACTAATTCAAGGAAAGACCACAACTTCTCGAGACGTGGAAGTCAGGGCACAATGATTGCCTTGACTTTATCTTCCACGGTTGTATCCTGTTTCTGATGGTTCTGTAGCCCAAATAAGTCACATGGGTGCATAGAACATTTTTTCCATCGAAGGCATACACCTTCCTCAGAGAAACGTTTAAACATTTTGTCCAAGTTCTCTAAATGATCATTATTAGTTTTTCCAGATGTTAGCATGTCATCCAGATAAATGGCGACCTTGCAAAATGTTCTCCATTGTCCGCTGGAAGGTGACACAGGCTGATGATGTCCAGAAAGGGAGTCTCGGTTAATGGCACAAATCCTCATGTGTATTAATTTTCGTCTGGGAATCCTTATCTCAGCACAACTGCGGTCTGCATGGCTCATGTCCATCTTCGTGAAGGACTCCCCACCAATACTATTTGATATATTTTCATTGTGCAAAGGATGGGTATTTAACCAACTGCAAAAAATAGTTTACCATTTGTTTGATTTCCCCACAAATGTTAACCGAGCCATGAGACGTGAAAATTAGTGTAACCAGTGATGTCTATTCTGCAACCTGTAATGGTTTTATGTTTCCTTCACTTTCCAGCCATCTCATGTATGTGTCTCCTTTTGAATTTAAGGCAAATGACACTGAGTGGGTCTGACAAATTTACAAAAGAGAACACAGAACAGTAAAACACAGTTTAGACTCTTTAGTCCTCGACGTTGGGCCGACCTTTTATCCTACACTAACATCCAATGAACCCTTCATTTTGCTATCATGTATGTGCCGATCTGAGAGCCGTTTAAATGCATTTGACTCAACTATCACTGCTGGCAGTGCCATCTACGCACCCACTACTCTTTATGCGGAGAACCTATCTCTGACATCTCTCTAATCCTTCCTCTAATCACATTAAAATTATATCCTTTCAAATTAGCCATTTCTGCTCTGGGGAAAAAAAGCTCCCTTTTAACGCACTCCATTTCTGCCTCTCAGAATACGTACACCTCTCCAAGCCACCTCTCATGCTTTTTCGCTCTAATGAGAAAAGCCCTAGTTCACTCAACCTTTCATTATAATACATGCTTTCCAGTCCAAGTCGTAATCTGGCGATTTACCTTTGCACACTATGTTAAGCCTGCACATTCTTCCTATAATGAGGCGACCAGAACAGAACTCAATATTCCAATTGTGATATAACCAGGACTTTATAGAGCTGCAGCATATCCTCACGGCTTGAAATTCTAACCCCCTGTTAATGAAAGTGAACACACTATATGCCATCTTCGCAACCCTATGAAACTGTGTTTGAGAGATCTATGGATATAGATCCCAAGATCCCTCTGTTCCTCCACAGTGCCAAAAATTGTGCCTTTAACTCTGCAATATGCACTCAATTTCGACCTTCTAAAAATAAATCACTCCACACTTTTCCAAGTTGAACTCCATCTGCCACTTATCAGCCCAACTCTGTATCCTGTCAAAGTCCCGTTGCAACTTACAACAGCCCTCCACACTACCCACAATTCCACCAACTTTCGTGTCATCAGCAAACTTTCTAAACCCATCAGTATGCTAGGTGGCCTTTTTTCTTTGATAGACCTTTGACCTTTATGAAAAACGTATTTAGTTAGAACTTCATGTTCTTTTTCCGAATTGAAAAACGTTGAGGAAATGAAGTTAAGTCTCTCTCATATAATGTTGTCACATCAAGCCTTTTACTGGTGGTAACTGGGTTGCAGATGTGGTAACTGAACCAACTGCTTCTCATAAGAAACCAGCAGCCAAGTTGCATCCTTAATCTGAAAACTTGCCGGTATAAATCATTGGTCCAGCCAAGATATTCCACAAATGTACGGGTTGGAATCCAAAGCAAATATGGATGTAGATTTGCTCGCTGAGCTGGAAGGTTCGTTTTCAGACGTTTCGTCACCAGACTAAGTAACATCTTCAGTGAGCCTCCGAATGAAGCATTGGCGGTGTAGCCCTCTTTCTACTTAAATGTTTTTGAGTTTCTTTGAGTTGGTTATGTCATTTCCTGTGGTGGCATCATTTCCGATGGCGATGTCATTTTGTATTCTTTTTCTCAGGCGTGGTAAATGGGATCCAAGTCAAAATGTTTGTTGATAGAGTTTGAGTTGGAATGCCATGCTTCCAGAAATTCTCGTGTATGTTTCTGTTTGGCTTGTCCTAGGATGGATGTGTTGTCCCAGTTGAAGAGTGTCCTTTCTCATCTGTATGTAAGGATGCTAGTGAGCGTGGGTCATGTCGTTTTGTGGCTAGTTGATGTTCATGTGTCCTGTGGCTAGTCTTCTGCCTGTTTGTCCAATGTAGTGCTTGTTACCGTCCTTGCAAGGTATTTTGTGGATGCCATTAGTTTTGCTTGTTGTCTGTTTTGGGTCTTTCTAGTTCATTCGCTCCTGTTTTAGTGTGTGTTTGTGGGTTTGTGGGCTACCATGATGCCAAGGAGTCTGAGTAGTCTGGCAGTCATTTCCGAGATGCTTTGATGTAGGGAAGAGCGTCTCGGGTTTCTAGAAGTGTTTTGTCTGCTTACTTGAGTTGTTCAGAAATCAGCGGACTGTGTTCATTGGGTACCGGTTCTTTTTTAATACACTGTATACGTGATTTTCCTCTGCTCTGCGTAACTTCTCTGCGCTTCATTGTGTGATGGCTCGTTGAAATAATTTTCTGATGCAGCTTCATTTGTGGATGCCGGGAATGATTGTTTGTGCAGTTCATAATTTGATCCGTATGCTTTGGCATCAGGCATACCTGAAAATGAGGTATCAACCTGGTGAAGCTACCAAACAGGACTACTTGCATGTAAAACGGCATAAACCACAAGTGATAGCCAGAGCTAAGCAATCCCATAAACAACCGATCAGGTCTTAGATCTGCATTCCTTTCACATCCATTCGTGAATAGTGGTGGACAATTAAGTAAGTCATGGAGGAGGAGGAGGCTTCACAAATATCCCCAACCTAAGTCATGCATGAGACCAGCACATCAGTACAAAACATAAGGCTGATGCATTCCCAACAATCTTCAGTTAGAAGTGCCCAGTGGATGATCCATTGCAGGCTTCAACCAGTGGTCCCAAGCATCACAGGTATCAGTTTCCATCAATTTGATTCACTCTACGTGATAACAAGAAACGGCTACAGGCACTGGATACTGCAAAGATATTGGGCCCTGATAACATTCTGGCAATATTATTGAAGACATGCTCTCCAAACCCTGCTGCTTCCCGAGTGAATCTCTTCCAGTACAGTAACAACACTGGCATGTACCCGACAATGTGGAAAATTGCCCAGCTATGTCTTGTCCACGAAAAGCAGGAGAAATCTGTTCCAGCCAATTACCGCCCAACCAATCAGCCTACTCTCCACCATTCGTAAATTGATGGAAGTGCTCATCAACATTGTTATCAAGCAGTACTGCTCAGCAACAACCTGCTCAGTGATGTCCACTTTGGATTTCGCCAGGGTCACTTAGTTCCTGATCTCATTACAGCCTTGCTTCAATCATGACTGAGTATCGTATCCAGGAACCCTGACAAAACTGGAATCAATGGGTATCCTAACATAAGCCAACTTATGAAGGGCTCTCTGAAGGGCTCAGAGAAATGCACGATGTGCATTTAAGAAATGCACGATGTGCCAAATAGTAATCATGCTTGATATCAAAAATGATATCTGCAAACCAGATCATTGAAGGGTAAATAGCATAGCAATAAGCAAATGGTGAAGAATGAAAAAGTACGTGACAACAGTCTGTCTTGCAAGAAGATGACCTTGCAGTGAGAGCAGACTGTTTTGCAACAACGCATGGAATTGTTTTTGATTAGCAAGCACGAAGTAATGGCTAGACTTTGATTAGACTTCATCTTCGATTTGGATTTGTGACTGCTGCCATGAGCTGCATCGCCGCCATAATGGGGCCCCAACTAATGAAGGGACATGAGACTTACTTGTTTGAATATACGTAATATCTTTAAGTGAAGCACTTTGTAAAGATAATGGGTAATGCTGATCAAGCAATTGAAGTCAGTATATTTGCATAACACCAGACGACACTTGCCTTCTTGTATTCATTTTGATCAAATACTCTTCAATGTCGAACAAATACATTTGGTGCTGTGGGCAGGGTTGAAGGAAAACCTTCAAGAAAAAGACAAATGTTTGATTTGAGGAAGTATTCCGTATCCCAATATGATTTGGGGATTTTAATGAACTAGTTGAATGAGGTAGAGCAATGCAATTTTGGGATAAGGATTTGGAGCTTATTCCCAAATAACTATGCGCAGATGTAAATGTCTGTCAGGAGGAAGCGAACGAAAAGCAGACCAAAAGTGTCGCCCAAATGCCGTGCATTTTGTTGACCAGCGTCTATGGTGAGAATCGAACTGAAGTCCCCAGGGTGGTCTACACCTGAACCAGAGGGGTACCAGTATCCGGGAGGGGTGGAGGACGAATTTGCTAATGCTCTTTAGGAGGGTGTGTAAACTAATTCAGCTAGTTGATGGGAACCTAAATTGTAGTTCCAGTGTCCAGGAGATTGAGTTTTGAGGTCAGAAATGAGTATTCAAGATCTCAAGAGTTCACCGACAAGGAGGAAGGTGATTTGAAGTATATCTACTTCAATTCCAGGAGCATCCGGAATAAGGTGGTTGAGCATGCAGCATGGGTTGATATCTGAGACTTCGATGTTGTAGCTATTTTGGAGACATGGATAGAGCAAGGGCAGAATTGGTTATTGCAGGTTCTGGAATTTTGATGTTTCAGTATGAACAGAGAAGCTGATAGAAAAGCGGTGAGGTGTGGCATTGTTAGTCAAGGACAGTATTACGGTAGCAGAAAGGACGTTTTAGGACTTGTCTACTGAGGTAGTACGGCTGAGGTGAGAAACAGGAAAGAAGAGGTAACCGTGTTGGGAGTTTGCTACAGGCCTCTGAATAGTCCCAGAGATGGAGAAGAAAGTATAGCCAACATGATCCTCGATAGGAGGGCTAGTAACAGGTGGACTTTAACTTTCCAAATATTGATTTGAAAAGCTATAGTTCCAATAATTCAATGGGTCAGTTTTTGTCCAATGTGCCTCACAAACCTTATTGAGTTCTTTGAGATGGTGACCAATCAGGTGGATGAGGGTAAAGCAGTTGATGTAGTGTGTATGGATTTCAGTAAGGCGTTTCCTTGATTGGCTCTAATCTTCCTCTAGTTATTTTTTATTGCTGATATTCCTGGAGAAAACATTCAGGTTTTCATTGATCCGATCTGCCAATGACTTTTCGTGTCCTCTCCTGGCTCTTCTTAGCTATCTCTTCAGGTCATTCTTGGCTAACTTGTAATTCTCAAGCGCCCGAACTGAGCCTTCACTTCTTATCCTAACATAAGCCAACGTCTCCCTCTTGAGAAGAGATTCAACTTATTTTGTAAACCATGGCTCCCTCTCTCGACCACTTCCTCCCTGCCTGGCAGGTGCATTCTTATCAAGGACACGCAGTATCTGTTCCTTGAATAAGCTCCACATTCAATTGTATCCATCCACTGCAGTTTCCTGTCCCATCCTATACATTGTAAATCTTGCCTAATTGCATCATAATTGCCTTTACCCCAGCAATAACTCCTGCCCTGCGTTATAGACCTTTCCATTTCCATCACGAAAGTAAAAATGACCGAATTGTGATTACTATCAATAAAGTGCTCACCTACCTCCAAAACTAACATCTGGCCAGGTTCGTTACTCAGTACCAAACCAAATGTGGCCTCGGCTCTTGTTGGCTTGTCTATATCCTGTGTCATGAAATCATTCTGCACACATTGGAAATTTGTGCATGCAGTCTGAGGAGTTAGGGGAAACGCTGAATGAATATTCTTCCTCAGTATTCACAGTGGAAAAAGACATTGTGGTCGAGCAGAATATTGAGATATAAGCTACTAGACGAAGCGGGACTGAGTTTCATAAAGAGGAGGTGTTAGCAATTCTGGAAAGTATGAAAATAGTTAAGTCCCCTGGGTCAGATGGGAGTTATCCTAAAATTCTCTGAGATGCCAGGAAGGAGATTGCAGAGCATTTGGCTATGATTTTTATGTCGTCATTGCCGACACGAGTAGTGCCAGAAGACTGGAGGATAGCAAGTGTTGCCCCCTTGTTCAAGAAGGGGGAGTAAAGACAACCCTGGTAATTATAGACAAGTGAGCCTTAATTTGGTTGTGGGTAAAGTGTTGGAAAAGGTTAGAAGAGATAGGATTTATATTCATCTAGACAGAAGTACGTTATTAAGAATAGCCAGCACGGTTTTGGGAAGTGTAGGCTGTGCCTCACAAACTGTATTGAGTTCTTTGAGATGGTGACCAAACTGGTGGAAGAGAGTAAAGCCGTTTATGTGGTGTATATGGATTCCAGTAAGGTGTTTGATAATGTTCCCTACAGTAGGCTTTTGCACAAAATATGGAGGCATGGAATTAAGGGTGATTGAATGGTTTGGATCGGATATTGGCTAGCTGAAAGAAATTGATGGTTCATAGGAAATGTTCATCGTGCATTTCAGTTTCTAGTGGCATACCGCAAGGGGCTAGATTAGAGTAGCGCTAGAAAAGCCCAGCAGTTCAGGCTGCATCCGAGGATCAGTGACATTGACATTTCGGGCAAAGGCCCTTCATCAGGAATACCGCAAGGACCTATTTTGGGTCAACTGTTGTTTGTCATTTTCATAAATGGCCGTAAATAAGGATGTAGAAGGATGCGGTCATAAATTTGTGGATAACACTAAGGTCGGTGGAGTTGTGTATAGCTGAAGAATGTTGCAGGTTGAGAGCGAAATAAATAAGTTGCAGAGCTGGGCTGAGAAGTGGCAAGTGGAATTTAATGTGGAAAAGTGTGAGGTGATTCACTTTGGAAGGAGCAAAAGAATAAAGACAGTTGGGCTAATGGGAAGATTCTTGGTTGTGTGGATGAGCAGAGAGATCTTGGTGTCCATGTACATAGATCCCTGAAAGTTGCCACCCAGATTGATAGCATTGTTAGGAAGGTATACAGTGTGTTAGCTTTTATTAGTGGAGAGATTGAGTTTAGGAACCATGAGGTGATGTTGCAGCTGTACAAATCTCTGGTGTGGCCGCACGTGGAGTATTGCGTCCCGTTCTGGTCAACGCATTATAGGAAGAATGAGGAAGCTTTGGATAGGGTTCAGAGGAGATATACTCAGATGTTTTGCCTGGTATAGAGGGAATGTCATGTGAGAAAAGGCTGAGCGACTTCCGGCTGTTTTCATTAGAGAGAAGAAGGTTCAGAGGTGACTTAATTGAGGCATATAAGATAATCAGAGGTTAGATTGGGTGGAGAGTGGGAGCCGTTTTCCGAGGATGGTCATGGCTAGTACGAGATATCATAGCTTTAAAATGAGGGCAATAGAGAGAGGACAGAAGTCTGAGATAGTTCCTTTATTCAGAGAGTAGTCGAGGAGTGGAACGCATTGGCTGCAACAGTAGTAGAGACGATAATCTTAACGGCATTTAAATAGTCATTGCATAAACGTATGGATGAAAAAGGAATAGTGTGCATAGGCTTCGGGTGGTTCCACAGGTCGGCGCAACATCCAGGGCTGAAGATCCCATAATGAGCTGTAATGTTCTATGTTACATGTTCTCTTACCTGGGTGTCTGGATTAACAGGTTGTCGCCTCCACTTATGACACTACCTCCCTAAGTTATCAATGTATGAGTATATCATTATCTTTGAGGAGCTCTTGAAGTCACTTACGAGATGAGGCTGTTACTGGCTTGGCCACCACTTATTGCTCATCCAAAATTTTACAGAAGTCATTGAAGAGCCACATGCAGACCAGACCAGTTGAGGAGAGCTGTTTCTTTTTCTGAAGTGAACAAGACAGAGGTTTTCTTTGGACAATCGACAATGGATTCATTGTCGTCAGACTCTTAATTCCAAACAAAAAGTTGAATTTAAATTACACATCCTGCCGTAGATTTTGAGCATTATTTCGAACCCAGGTCCCCAGAGCATTACCTGGGTCGCTGGATTAATATGCTAACGCCATACCATTAGGCAATCGCCTTCCCTTATGACACTGTGATTCGGAAAATGGAAAATGTAAATGAATGTAAATTAAATCCACTGTGTTCCACCCCACCCCCCCCCTCCCCCCAGCCCGCATCATCCATAACAATGGCAGGACAATGTGATACAACCTTCTACAAACAGGGAAGCCACGCAGAGCCTTGTTCTTTCTGACAGTATGCTGTCTCAGAGGACCGTGTGAATGTATTCACATAAATTTCACAAGTGAATGACCACAACTATGTGTGAACGCACAGCGGGTCACAGATCTTCCTTTTCCTCTTCCCATGTGGAATCCGCTGGGTTCCAACCCCCCCTCCACCCCCCCCACCCCCCACATCATCCATAACAATGGCAGGACAATGTGATACAACCTTCTACAACATAGAAACTATAGCCTTCTTTCACCAGCCGCGTCATTGCTTGGCCCCACAGCCCTGCCACATGCTCCCACTCTGCAAGACTGCTCAAACGTTGCACAACGTTAGAAGGCGACGATTGTGTCGATAGTGTTGATTATTGACATATTTTACTCGGCTAAACTGATGATTGATTCTGCAGGATATTGGTTAACTATTTAAGTTAAATCGAAATGCAGGTTCCACTGTATGTGAAATTAAATATAGAAGGTTTAAATATATCACTATGCTATTTAATGACCGATTTAAGGAAAATAATAATCATCAAATGTGAAATAGTATTTCAGGACTGCATTTGCGTATGGAATGCTAATTTTCACATCTCTAAACATCGATTTCATTTCGATTCAATGACCAAATTGTGACACTGAGAAGCATGGAAGTAGGGTGTAATTACATCGACATCATAATTATCCATTTCTCTTTACCAAGTGTCCGTGTTGATCAAGTAATATGGTGTATTATTATTCCAAATCAAACATCAATGACCAGTTCCAGTAAAGATTGCCTGACCATAGCGCTTAAATTTGGAACTCACTATTGTAGAACGTGGTGAATGAAGAGCTGTTCAGGTGACTGAAAGGTCAGATGGAGGCAGTGGGACTGAGGAAACACCAATGGAGTGAAAGCTGCTGCAGTGTTACATTTTCAGCCAGTTTAACCTCGAACGCATAAATATTCATGTGCACAGTGAGCGACAGTGACAAATGTGACTTTGCTGAAGGCAACAGAAAGGCTGCAACTCCCAAATAATTCGAACTTGGTGGCGGTTAGGATTTTATTTTGGCCTTGAAGGTAGCAGAAGTAGAATTTCTAGCCAATTAGATAGCCCTGCAAGGAGGAAAAAGGCATAGCTGAGCAATCGTTTGGTGTCACCTGCCTGCATATCCGAATGAGGATAAGTAGCTAATGTGTCTGCAGTGGACAGTTCACCATTTTAAAGTATCAACACTTTAAAAGTTTAAGAAGCAATCTGTGTGGATATTTCAACCCATTTGTTCACTCGTTTCTGAATTTATTCTGGGTCCCCGCATAAATAAATTAATTTATCCAGGAACCCAAAAACTGAAGCACATACCCGGTTTCCTCCAGGATGAAGGATTAATTGCTATTGTCTGAAACCCAGTAATAAGTAACTTTTGCAATTCCGACGTAGAGCACTGTTACAAAAAAAATACCGAATAAAGCAGAACAGAACTACCTGAAATGCCAAAGAGTAAGACAATAGATATTTTCATTTTTCCCCATCTCTGGGTCACTAGGATTGTGTCCATTGCTCAGGGTACGGAGTCTCCTGCGGGCTCGATTGGCCGCTAAAGTATGCCTGACAGTTAGAGCATTGAGCAGTAAAATCAGAATGAATGGGAGGCAGGGGACGAGAATGGATCGAATCTAATCGTATGTGGCCCATGCCTGTGTGGTGCTAAATGCCAATTTTGGAACACAGAACCATGGAACGTCGTTAAATATGTACAATGGTCCAAATGTAAAATACAAAAACGTTTTTTTAAAGCAGCTCAGCGTGCAGACGCCCACTATCACCCACTTCGCTGTGACTTTTGTACTGTATTTTAGTTTCAGCCTCTGGCAACAAATGGCCACAAATCGATCAAAGGTGAAAGCAACCGTTAATCAGGCAGAACAATCTATAACTGAAGAAATAAGGACAATGTGGAGACTGCATATTGGTGTGACGAAGAAGAAGCTGAATGGAAAATAAATGCCAGCAGTCCGGTTTATAATCACATTAACTATGATGACCAAGACATCTACTCGCGTCATGGATAGCACGTAGTAAATGATGCATCCAGAGAGACCACATCTTCTTCGCTGTAAAATTACGATCACCGCCACATTTGTTGTAACAGAGAGAATGAATTTGGACCATTGAGAATTATGCCTGAGAGCGCGAGAGCAATGAAGTCGTTAGTCCATATTCGATGAAATTACGCTTTCTCCAGAATTGTTTGTGAATTGTTTGTGCATGGTCAGCTTTTCCATTGGGAAGTATGCTTCATACCAAGTTCAAGACTTTTCATTAAGCTTGGAGCAATCATCTTAATTGAAACCAAGTTATGCCAGTAACAAAATGATGTTGAAAACCCTTTAAAATGTGCACTGAAAATGATTGGATGATAGAATGTAAGCATTGAGTGGAGTCTGTCCACAGAATTCATTGCATATTGCTCACTTTAAAAGAAAATGTTCAAAGGTATGAACTTCTGCAAAGCAGTTCTCTGTTGAAACTACTGCAGATAACATCAACAAAAACATCGAGAGGCATACGGAGTGGGATGAAATTCAGATTTCTTCGGCTTTGCACAGAAAACATTGATTAAGATGTAACAGTATTTCTCATTTATTTAGTAGGAAATGTCAATGCTAACTCGAACCACTGGCCCTTTGCAGAGTTCTCATTTGGAGACTATCTCCGACAACACTAAAGCCCTCAATGCTGTAGTTTACTGTAAGGAGAAATTAACACTTCTGTGCAGATTCTACCTTTGCGATACTCAGTCACAAGAGTCTTCACAATAGCACAATAGGACGGCACTTATATTGAGATGATATTGGTAAAGGTACAAGTTCCATAATTATAGTTATCTGATGAAGATTGATATAAAACAAATGTTGCCACGTGAGGAACAAGATCCTGTATGTAAATACATTTCACGCAGCTATGGCGAGGAGCTGGAATACATCATTACATGGAGGCAATATTCAAAACCGAATTGAATACTGTGCAGTTTACGGGGAGAAGTTGTGAGAACAGCAATAAGCGAATTGTTTATCTGTAGACTGGACAAACACAAGCCTGATCAAATACCCTTCTTCACCATTGAGCTATTTCTGAAATCCGTAAAGAGAATGTACAGCACAGTTATTAAGAAAACGTGCAAGTTATTGTGGAAACATATCGTAAAGAAACTCAACGAAGAAGGAGGATGAATTTTATTTTCAAAAGTGAGAACGTAGACGATCAGCAATGACCAGGTCACCAAGGAAATGAATTATTCCATTAACTCGGAGAATATTCTTATGGGCAGATTTTGGAAATGTGACCTACCCATTAAAAGAAAGCAGAGTTCTTTAAATTGGGGATGAAATATCCACAATGTGAAAATGGGCGATTAGTGATAAACAAAGAGCTTTGATTCAACAAATCTACGAATCGTGTAATAATAACCGAGTACAAATCTTTACCTGGTGACCCGATAGCTGCAAGCAAATTATAGTAAATTGAAAACAAAAGACCTTCTGGTATATGTGCATTTCTAGCAGACATTTTAAGCACATTCAGCGTTATGCTGTATTTTTCCACATTTATACATGTGTCAGGCTGAAGGGATTAGATGGTTGAAACTTTTACAGTCATCAGCATAGTTATAAAAAAAGATAAATACAGTTGCAGTTGGGCATGTTTTGATGGATTGGAACTCGAATTAGAAATGCCCAGGGACTGCAAAACTCTTCAACTGCGTTTCTTTTTCAATATTCATGGCCCGAGTTTTCATCTATTCCATCTATTAAAACCATATACATTTCTTATTGTCTCAGAGAGACAGCCAACATCATCAAAGAGCCCTCCCACACCATTTATAATTCTTCCAACCTCTTCCATCAGACAGACGATGCAAAAGATATCGACATGTTCAAGAAAAGCTTCTTCGCTGCTGTTATTAGATTTCTGAATGGACCTCTCAAATTTGAAATCAAATGTTAATCTTTGATTATCCTTGCACCTTCACATTGTCCATGCCATCGTTTCCAGATCATATGGTCCAGCAATCTCTTCTGTTGTGCGTCTTGAAGCATCATTCATCATGATCTTAGTGGATGGATGAGTAGGTTCCAAGGATTGGATGGTGGACTCCTACTTCGTTTTGATATTTTCATGTAAATGCTTGTATTAAAGGTATTTACAACTTCACAGGTGCAAGCACAGCCATGACATACTTTAATGAGTTTTTTGACTAAAGAAGTGTAACTTTGATCTCGGTCTTGCAATGTACCCCAAAATGGGTCTTTGTGAAACAGCTGCTCAAGTTTAAGAAGCGAATCAGGTTCTAAACAGGGTAAGAGATTGAGCTAAAGTTCGTTAAAGAGGAGCGAAAGAACTATTAATTAATTTATTATCACATGTATCTTGTTGCAAAATACAGTGAAAAGTATTGAAATGTCGCTACTGTCTGGCGCTAACTCAAAACACTGAAAATGAACCATAACTTCGAATATAAAGGCAGAACACAGAAGAAATAAAAAAGTGTCCAACTTTATCGTCCTTTTTGTTAAGTGCTCCATCATGTGCAGTCGGCCTGGTAGCGAGACATGTGCTCCCTTCGTCATACCACTGCTGCTGGAACAAAAATCACTTCTCCATGTGCCGTCTCACCCGCACTGACGTCATCTTGGTTACACACTTGATTGGTTCCGAGAAAGCAACGGAGAAGCAAAGCAACGTGGAGAATCCAGAAGCAATTCATTTAGTCAGAAAATCATGAATAGAACCCAGCTGGTCCGGCTTTTATAGTTCTAGAGCTCGTTCCAGTCCGGCCTCCTATGAGACGTTATGTTCTGCCTATGGAGCAAGTCGGATTTGAACTCTGGTCAAAACTGCTTAGCCGTAGAGACACTACCATTGCATCACAAACACTTTACTGCATATGAATGACCCTGTGGGTTAATTGAAATGCACATGGAGTAAGTGATTATGACTAATTGAAGTGGGAATCTACTTCAAGCAGGATATACTATCGTACATTACGCATCATTAATTCATTCAGTGTGTTATTTTACAGAATGAATAAGACAATGTATGAGTCAGTGGGAAGTAATGTACGCCATCAACAAAGAAACAAAGAATTTGTTATAAGGCACAATATATATAAAATACACACATACATATTCTTAATGAAGTAAATCTTAATGAAGTAATTAAACCAAGTAATTATTTTCCCCGCTTTTCAATTAAAAAAAAAATTACTCTGTGCCCATCTGTAAACAGATGAGCTGATGGAATAACTCATTGGTGAAGGCATTTTCATGCAAAATAAATAACAAAGTATAGAAATTGGAATCCAAGAAATAAGTAACATTTGCAATTCAGACTTATTTTATTTAAGAAAAAGCGCTGAATGGAATAGGATGAAGTGTCTGACATGGTAAAGAGTCAAACAATGGAACATCTGCATTTCCAAACCTTTGGATTCCCCTTATGCTGCATTGTTCTGGGCCCAATTTCTACTGTGGTCTTTATTGACCCTTAGAAGATGACTGACCATCAGCTTATTGAACAGTCAAATCAAAATAAATAGCAGAGAATGTATTTATGTTATGAGAATCCAGTTATATACAGCTCAAAGTTGTAACTAATAGCATATTGATTTCCTTTGGTAAAACCAGGGTATAATGTCATTCATAAAGAAGACTTGTCCAAAATACTAGTGAACGTTTACAACACAATTCAGTACATAAGCAGTTTGTATTGTCACAGCTATGGTTTTCTTGGTATCATGCTTCGTCTTCATTTTCTGGAAGCATATAGCTACTGAGCAGTCAACGATGAAAGCCGCTACTGTCAGAGAGAACAATCTGTAATTACATCTATCAGAACAAAAGCCAAACTAGAAATTGAACGAAGGGATAGAAAACTGAATGGAAGATAAACACGTAGAATTAATTTTACTATCACAGCTGTGAACGTGCTCACGAGATCTGTCGCCTCCATGGAGACCAAATAGATCGCCATACATCTGGAGATGCCTCACATTCCCTGGGCCAGGATCATAAGCACTGCCAAATTAGCCATTTTAAGGTTAGTGAGATTGGCCATGGGAAATGCAAGGTCACAGGGACAGTGTATGGAAGGGGGAGGGGGTCAGAGGGTGAGTCTGCGTGGAATGCTCATAAGGTTTGGTGTGGACTGAAGAGGCCTCATGCCCTGCTTCCATACTGTTGGGAATCTATGCTTCTAGACAAATATATGAAGTTGTAAGTGTTTAAGAGCGATTAATGAACAACATGAAAAGCTATGAATCGTCACATTACTCACTAATCGCGCTCAACCTGTTTTGTTCAATTTATTTTAATTCTGGTACAGAAATATATCTCTGAGAATACAGCAGTATCCGGTACTGTAAAGAGCTGCCAGGAAATTTCGGGGCTTTTATACAGTTTGGTGACTTAGTTAGAGAACATAAAATTTATAATAGCCATATTCAACATGGAAAAATTAATGGTCACAAGAACAGCCTGAGAGACTCTCGAATGTAAGAAGCAGAGGTTGAAACAGAGGTAGCAGATGATATTTCACGCAGATCAGACAAAATGCTTCATGTCTGAGAACAATATAGGAAACGGTCACTTGCATAAATGGAAAGAAATTGGTCTGTATGGAATTCCCGAGAGGCATAACTCCAGCGAATCATTTGATGCTATTGTAAAGTGGTAATGGCAACGAATGAAACAAATCATCTATGTAGTGTTTCCCTGTTTGAAATGGTGGTTAGTTCTCCCACATCGGAGTGAAAACATTGTCGTGTCAAGCGCTATTCTAGGACAGGAGTACCATGGAAATGCTTGAGGTGTATCTTTTCAGATAGTTTGCTAAACTGAAGCAAAATTGAAACACAATGCGTGTATAGAATCTCTACCAATTTAATGGAGAGCTGTTGTTCATATTTCAGCACAATGAACAACATGCACATGGTTCAGAAATTAAGCAATACAACAATTAGCACCTTGAGGAAATGGAGATTCATTTGGTATGTGATGGTTTACTCAACAAATAGCATCAATACACAGTACAGCGATGTTCATATCATGACAGGGAATGATAATACTCCCATAGTAAGATCACCCATAAAAGCAAGCAACTTAATTTACAGCATGCCACCGCATAGTCAATACCTGTTATTGTGACAACACAAATAATGAACAAGAAACGTTTATTGTGCCGCAGTGCCGTGTCTCTCACAGTGGCACACTACAAATAACTGTGGCAGTGTCCATAGCTCTGAGCAGGCTGCTTCAGATTCACAGTCCTCAATGCTCCAGTCGTTTGTAATCATATCTCTGAACAGATTGAATCGTTAAAAGAACGTGGAACAAAAGTTTCGCATGACTTTGTATGAAAATATATGTGCGCATCAATAACAGTCAGAATTACATTTAAAGTATGAGACGTTAACAAGCCGTGGAAAAATACCAAATGCAGAGAGGACGTCGTTCTAGTGTTTGCATGTTCGCCTGTCGAAAGGAGAATGATATATATCTTGAATGCTAAGAAACCATTTGTCTTAAGACATTTTAATACCACTATGTGAAACATGAAATAGTAAAAGGTAATGACGGTTCATTACGTTCGTGAAGAATAACTATGATTAAATTGAGAGTTGAAATGAATAGTTGGTAAAAATGTCGATTTTAGGGGTGAGGGCATATCATACGTGCTCATGGTTTTCTTAAAAGTGTTTGACGGAGTAAATAGACAAGTGATCTACTTAAATGCTGAAATGACATCACTACCATGGAGAAGAAAATGACAAAACGAGAGGTATGCAAATCCTTCCATAACTAGCAACTGTTAGCACAACTAACGGATTGTTGCAAGAACGGGATAATAAATTGCAAGCACTAAATCTTCTGGTGATGACTGAAATTTTGGTGAAAGCTCTAAGCATCTCCTTAATCATGTTTATAGATGGTCATATTTCCTCTTCATCTCTTTTTCCATGCGGAATATTAGTTGGTTTTGCCTGTTAATGACACTAATTCAATGGGAAGAAGTAACACAAATTCATGAAATGATGGCTGGTCTTGCCAATGTGTTTTATGTAAGGGATATTTCTGCAATTGCATTTTTCCCAATATTGAAACACACAGAGACGATTTAAAAAAAACTAGTCAGCCTCTTCTTTTGTTCACCCAAAACAAAATACAATGTTCAATGAAAAAATTGGCGATTTCACATGAAAGTTGTCATTGGCACCAAATAATTATTACTTTTAGTCCTTCATGCTAAATTCAGTGATCATTGCACAAGTTACAACTGAGCATGAACATGTTGATTTACATAAATTGATAAATGCCAAATTTAACTGACATTGTATAAGCGCTTTCACAGTTTCCTGTGTTTTCATTGTGGAGACGTGCAGTTCAGAAATATTTTAATTAGTCATCAAATGCCATATTCAGCTTAATTTTGGCATCAATTATTGCAGCCCAGATTAATGATATCCTTTGTGTACGCGTTCTCATGATAGTGGTGACCTTGACAATGGAAATGTTCATTCCAGTATGGTTGCACTCAATTCCATTTCTGCACAGGTAAATTCTGTGCAGGCAGCTGTAACAACTACTGCAATAGTTAGTGCTGATTAATCCAGGAGAAACATAGTGTGATTTTGTTGAAAGTCTCGTTTAGTATCATTAATTTCAGCGCAGACGTACCTGCAGCAACATTGTTATAATTAGTATTAACATTTTCAGGTCAGCACATTAACGATTATGGTGAATATAACCAAGGTAGAATATGACCACTCCGTTTTACCCGGTGAATTACAGTACATCACACATTTAGTGAAAACATATACAGGTTAAAGGCGCCACATTCAATGTACATAGGCTTAGTACAATGAATTATTATTTAGTTTACAAACATCCAGTTTCATGCTCTGAGCTGACAAGATGTTATTCAGGATGATAACTTTCAGTGTGTATAGGTCCACCTCAAACTTTTACTGTCAGTGTGGGATGCAACACAGCCTAAAGGTCAAGTTCCGTTTTAAATAACAGCAAAATTAACTAGAATTAATGTTCAGGAGCTGCAGCACCTATCGCCATATACTGTCAGACCTGCTGAACATTTTCACAATTTAATAGTTATTCTTCAATTTAAATGTCTCACACCTTCTGTACTCTGTTTATACTTGTACTGGAATAGTTCCGAACATGTTAACTCATAATGAACATGGTTAGATCAGGACAACACTTTACAGTTTATACAGATCAAGTTATGCAATGTCAGTTTTGGCATGGACTTCACTCTGCTTTGCATGTATTGTGAAAACCTTCAGTTCATTCCCTTCCACTTCAATGCCTGGCTCTCCAGTTTTCCTTTGACAGTTTTGGATGCCTAATATCACAGATTCTTTAAATGTCTTCGGTCAAAACTATGCACTTTCAATAAACAAGCAACGCTCCCCAATTAATCTCAACCTATAGTCTTGAATGTAAATCAAACACTTTTCATTGCTCAATAATTTCCTCAATTTATGTTTTTAAGCAAACAATGTATGTTTTAATCCACTACATCCTTCATATAAATATATTTCCACATGTCACCTCATGTGCCATAGCCATGTCTGCATTTCGTGATATGTGTGCAGTCTGCTTGTTCTAGTTCTAAACGTCCAATTTGCCTGACATCTCTATCAGTCCACTAACCCCTTCTATATCCCTTTCCTGAGCCTGATGCTCCAATAATCACTGATCTCTGACATTAAAAACTGCTCTTGGTAAGGTTTGATATTAGAACCGAGAGTGTGGTGCTGGAAAAGCACAGCAGGCCAGAGAGTATCCACGGAGCAGGAGATTCGACGTTTCACATAAGCCCTTCGTCAGGAATCATGCTGTGCTTTTCCAGCAGCACACTTTCGACTCTGATCACCAGCATCAGCAGTCCTCACATTCTCCCAGTTGATGTCAGGACCACAACACTTGCATGGATCAACTGGTTGGAAGGACCCAGTGATAAGATTAGGGCATTTTGAGAGCGTCCGCTGGCTATTCTGGGGCACAACCTGAGGCAGAGTCCAAGAACAATGTAGAATGAAACAGCATTTATAGTAAAAGACCAGTTTCTGATCTTGTCGAGTGTTCTGTTCCTGAGAAATGTCTCGGTTATTAACTGAAATCTGCGAATATTCCTCAGGTGAATATCCCGCTCTGGATAGAGAAACAGAGGTGTGGTTTTAGCTCACTGACCTTTGTCATATCGCTGACCTAGTACTGGGTTACATTCTGGGAAAAGCTGCTTAGTTCGTTACACATTTTCTGCAAACTTACTCCGGTCATTAAACCAATTGAAAGGAGCTAGATTCGTCTCATTGGGTAGTTTGAATGTTTTCAGCAAATCTGATTCTGATATAATAAAGTTTTTTTTAGAAGTCCTGCTGTGAAGAATAGAAGGTTCGAACAGGAGTAAAGATGAGTCTTGTCGCTGCATGTCTTGTGGAGATCAGTAAGTGCGATTTTGCAGAAGATTTGTAGCTCAGGTTTTGAATCAGGTTGTAAGTTTGCTCGCTGAGCTGGTATATTTGTTCTCAGATCATGCTAGGTAACTTTATCAGTGAGCCTCCGATAAGCACTAATGGTCATTCCCACTTGATTTTTGTGTGTCTTGGTCTGTTGTCGTTGGTGATGTCGCTTATGGTTAATTTTCCAACGGGTTCGTAAATGGGATTAAAATCGATATGTTTCAGAATGGAGTTCCTGTTTGAATGTCAGACCTCTCGGAATTGCTGCGTGTGTCTTTGTTTAGGCTGTCCCAGGATTTCCCTCCTTGTCTGTGTGTACGGATGCTAGTGATTGTTGGTCATGTCTTTTGGTGGTTAGTCAGTGCTCATGTATCCTGGTGACGAGTTCCTGCCTATCAGTCTAATGTAATATTTGTTGCAATCCTTGCAGAGTATTTTGTATATTAAAATCGTTCTGCTGGTTTTTGGTATGGGTCCTTTAAATTCATCAAGAGCTGTTTCCGTGTGGTCGTAGGTTTGGAATCACCAATATCAGGACTCTTACACAAGCAGTTATGCCAAGGTTAGAACGAACAGCCCTTCCCACAATCCAGCCCAAGCTTTGGGTCTGCTATGTGTATGACACCTTGTCTTCATGATTCGTCAATAAATTCAAAGAAACGCATAAACACTATCCTAACTGATAATATGTTCACCAAAGAGGAAGAAAACAATAACAACTGCCTCCCCGCCCCCAGATGTCACAGTAGAACGAAAAGCGAATGGAGAGCTGTAGACCAGCGTTTACAGGAAAGCCACACACACTGAACAGAAACTCAACTACAGAAGGAATCACCCCAACACCCACAAACGGAACCTACATCAAGACATTACTTAAACTAGCCACAACATACTGCAGCACCCAGGAACTACGGGAAGCCAAGGAAAAAAAGCATCTATGCAACTTATTCACGAACAACGGTGAATCGATAGGCACTGATTCCAGCACAACAGACATAACCAGGAAGACACAACACGCCCAGAGATTCTAATCACCCTAGCATTGAAGACATCTCGGAGATGACCACCAGGCCACTCCGGCCCCAAGGCATCGTTCGCGCCCACAAGCCTACCACCACACTGAAATAAACTCCTGATGCACTTGAAGGACTCGGTACCAACAACTAACAGAATGAATGTCATATACAAAATACCCACCAGGATTGCAACGAAAGTTATAGTGGACAGACGGGCAGGAAACTAGCCACTAGCACACATGAGCACCAACTGGCCACCAAAAGACATGATCAACAACCATTGACATCCATACACACAGACAAAGAGGGACACCAGTTCGACTGTGACAATAATCCATCCTGGGACTGTCTAAGCAAAGACATGTACGGGAATTCCGAGAGGTCTGGCATTCAAACCCGAATTCCAATAACAGACATATCGATTTGGACCCCATTTGCTAACCTCTCTGAAAAAGACCCGGAATATGTTGTTGCGCAGATGTATCGCCGACGTGCAAATATAAACTCTGTCTAACTTCAACATCCTATTTTTCGAACTATGATATCGATCATAATCACAAAAGTTCAAAAGTCAAAATGCTCAAACTTTAACACAGTGCCCGAAGAAACAATTAGCTAACAACTGGAAGTAAATGTTTCCAAACTTATCTGGAGAATTTCGGTTATGACCGGTCTTGAATTTTAAGTAGAAGGAAGGAAAGTTTGTCTCGAGGCTGTTTAATGTGGAGATGTGTCCCTATGTAAACTGACAGTGATTGGGCATCCCAATGCTCCCCGATGCAGGGCTGCCCGACCCTCAGGGCGGTTTCTTTCAAAGACTGCCCTCGGAGCTTCCAGCCGCACATCATGACGTACGAAAGGGCGGAACAGAACTGCGGGAGATGGTTCGATTGTCTCAGTCGAACTGGTGTCCCTCTTTGTCTGTGTGTATGGATGCCAGTGATTGTTGGTCATGTCTTTTGGTCGCTAGTTGGTGCTCATGAATGCTAGTATGTATGACTCCCTTCAACTGGGACAGTTGGGCTCAGATGTTAACTGCTGCACGGTCGCAGCAAAGAAAGTGATGCCCACTTTGCAATAGATGCTGTAAAATTGCTGCGTGAAGACGAATTCTGAACACCAAGCAGACTACACAACAATGTCCTCATATGAATTTTCCTGAGGGAAGAGTGCTCGGTGTCCATTCCTCTCTGTCCCGCCATCACAGCATCTTTCTATCTCTCCGATAACAGACCTTTGGAACAAATACACAATCGAAGTTGCACATTACCCATGCTTAAGTGTATCTGACACCTCCTACCCCAAGTGATTGCGAGAGAGAGAGAGAACAGAAGAGCGAATGGACTCTGTCCTCCCCCAGAACAGCTTGCAAGCAGAAATAAAATGGTTTAATTGTCCGCCATTGAAGAGAGCCCGGTTTCTGGAGAAGGGACTAACAGCAGCGTCCCGGGAGCAGGGAGTCAGAGTAGAAGCCAATGTTCTGGAAACTCTTTGCTGCTTGCAATTCTTGGACGATGTGGAATGTATTTCACAGTGAGCAAGTTTCAGCTGCTTCAGGAGGTAGGCGGAACAACGGCATGGCGCTCGTTGGTTTAGGGTACGGTTCCCACTTTGGATCTTGCAGACGTGCGAGAGGTCACAGGCTCGAATCTCGGGTAAGCCCTCATTTCTTAACTAGCCTTATGCAAAAATGCCCCATCAATTTTCTAAAAAAAAAACACTTCGTTAAAGAGGATCGGACTACCTGGGAGTGCTTATGGTCAGTAAATCCCTGTCTGACAGTGACAAGGAGTCAGATTCAATGGACACAAATGGGAATTCGGTGACCATGTTCAGAGTAACGATGTGCAGATTTACACGGAGAAGAAAAGAGAATGATATGAATAGAGGCACTCGTTTACTTACTGTGTAGAACCAGCAGAGCTAAGGTGGGCCGCATGGCCTCTCTCTGCGCTGAGATGCATTGTGTGATTCAGAGTGAAATCACAGTTCGACCAACAGCATGTTCATATTAATACAACCTCCTCACGTAGCTCTGCACAGTCGCATGAAGTCCCTCAGCAGAAATTAAAAATCCTGAGTAAACACCATCTTCAAATAAATGGCCAGGCAATGGCAAACAGGCTGATTGGTGTGGCCATCGTGTATAAGGTCACAGGAGAAGAGAATGTTGTGAATCCTTCATTCACATTGATTCTCCCCCAGGAGAACTTGCTTGTAACTTTAAATTATGTCCTGTAGTGGTTTTCCAAACAGCTAACGAGAATAATGTTTCTGATCTGTGTTATCCAAACTATCAAAAGCTTGTACAACTCTCATATTTTGAATGATTGCACACTGTGAGGTTCAGCCTCAGATGATGATCAAGAAGAGAGATGAAATCAGTAGCTGGGACTAAATACACTGACTTCAGGCTTTCCAATATTCAGAAGTTAAATGGAGGGAATTTCTGTCCATTCGCAACTGAATGTCACACAGGTCAGCATAGTGTGGGACTTGGAGGTGAATTTGATGATAAGGTTATGAACAAATACCCGCTGCCAGGACTCTTAGAGGGGGTTCAGGATTTTAAATACCTCTTGTTGAACCACGGCAACCCCATTATCTCTCCAATATTTCGGACCAGATTCTCCTGTGGGTCCAAAAGAACTGACATCTTTCCTTCCCTGGAGGACATTTGTGGAACAGTTAAGACTTACCAATTTACCTCCAGAGACCATAAGATTCATTGAACTCAATTTAAATTTCTGCTTTTGTGGATCCATGTCATTCACTTCTTAGATTGTAGTTAAACTCATTCCTGAGTTGGAGGAGTGGGCAGGTGAGGGTTAATGCAGGGAAGTGCGAGGTAATACACTTTCATAACAAGAATATTCAAAGATGATGTAAAACAGGGGGCACTGTTTTAAAAATGGTGCAGGAGCAGAAGGACTTGGGTGTTTATGTGCATCAACGAAGGTGGCAGGACATGTGGAGAGTGAAAAGTTCATTAAACATCCAGTACTTTCAGCTTCATTTATGTGGGCAGACGATACAACAGCAGGGAGGTGATGTTGAACTTTAGACCTCAGCTGGAGTTCTGTGCAGTTGGGACATTGGATGATTACTTGGACAGAAATGATGTCCAAAGATACGTGGTAAAGGCAAAAGATTACAGTAGAGATTAGAAGTCGTGCATGCACGACGGGCTAAATGGCCCCTTTCTGTTCTGAAATGATTCTCTGATTATGTGAAGACTTTTTTGAAGGAGTAACAAAGAGGATTGATGAGGGCAGAGTTGTAGACGTGATCTATATGGACTTCAGTTGGGCGTTTGACAGGGGTCCCCAAGGGAGACTGGTTAGCAAGGTTAGATCTCATGGAATATAGAGACAACTCGCCATTTGGAGACAGAACTGGCTTGAAGGTAGAAGGTGATGGTGGAGAGTTGTTTTTCAGACTGGAGGCCTATGACCAGTGGAGTGCCACAAGGATCGATGCTGGGTCCACTACTTTCCGTCATTTATAGAAATGATTTGGATGTGAACGTGGGAGGTATAGTTAGTAAGTTTGCAGAAGACACCAAAATTAGAGGTGCAGTGGACAGCGAAGAAGGTTACCCCCGATTACAATGGGATCTTGATCAGATGGGACAATGGGCTGAGGAGTGGCATATGGAGTTTCGTTTAGATAAATGCAGTCCTGGATTTTGGGAAAGCAAACCTTAGCAGGACGTATACATTTAATGGCAACGCCCGAGGGTGTGTTGCTGAACAAAGGGACCTTGGAGTTCAGGTTCATGGCTCCTTGAATGTAGAGTCGCGGATAGATAGGAGAGTGAAGAAGGCTTTTGGTATGCTTTCCTTTATTGGTCAAAGTTTTGAACACAGGAGTTAGGAGGCCATGTTACAACTATACAGGGCATTGCTTCGGCCACTTTTGGAATGTTGCATGCAATTCTGGTCTCCTTCCTATCGGAAGGATGCTGTGAAACTTGCAAGGGTTCAGAACAGATTTACACGGATGCTGCTAGGGGAAAGCTACGGGGATTTGAGATATGGGGAGAGGTTGAATAGGCTAGGGCTGTATTTTCTGGACCTTCGGAGGCGAATAGGTGACTTTATAGGTTTTTATAAAATCATGAGGGGCGGGATAGGGTAAATAAACAAGGAGTGGGGAATCCAGAACTAGAGGCTCTATCATTGGGAGCTACACCTTCAGTTGCCTCATCCCCCAGGTCTGGAATTCCTTCTGTCGCTGCGTCTCACTTTTCTCCTTAATGCCTACTTCTTTGCGCACGTATTTGGTCATCTACATCGTGACTTGTGACTCCATGGAAGAATGAATTTTACCCCCTTCCTGAGAAGTGCATTGGGATAATGTATTATATGAATGGCTGTATGTAGATGGAACTTGTTGCTGACCGCACCCGTGGCCTCCTGTTTTACAGCAACCCATTAGAGTGAGAGGAGTAAGAGATAAAAGAGACCTAAGGAGCAACTTTTTCCACTGAGGGTGGTATGTGTGTGGAATAGGCTGCCCGAGGAAGTGGTGGAAGCTGGTACAATTGTAACATTTAAAAAGCATCTGGTTGGGTATGTGAATCGGAAGGGTGTGGAGGAAAGTGGGCCAGGTGCTGGTAGGTGGGACTTTATTGGGTTGGGATATCTAGTCGGCATGGACGAGGTGGACCAAAGGGTTTGTTTCCGTGTTATACAGCTCTATGACTCTATGATTCCAAATGAACTTGGAAGTTAGACATTGTACTGTGTTGGAATGGAACTGACAGACAGTTTGATGGAGCATCAGGACTGGGAATGTACTGAAACTGGCAGAATAGTGCAATAGAGATTTTGAGTCCTGAAGAGGTTCAGGAACTGTTGAGTTGGGAACAGTGTGGAATAAGTTACTCTTCTTGCTAAAATTTGTGCGTTTAACAGTGAATAAAGAGAGTTATGGCAGTATGTCAGTTGTAAAAGAGGAGTTGTGCTCAGGGAGCAAGTACTGTTGTCCTGTGCAGTACATTGTATTACACAAGGAAAAGAATCCTGTCATGAAACTGATCACTGGAAGTGGAAATTAACTGTGACAGAAAATAGCAAATAAGTGAGCAAATGAAACAGACCATTCTGATTTCAGCTAAACATGGAGCGAGTGTCAGATACAACACCTCATCGAACAGTGAGCAGCTGTTGCTGCTGTGTCCAAAACCAGGAGAGGTGACCTTGGACTCTGTTGGACTAATGTTCTGTTGTCTCTGCTCTGCCTTCCGTTTGTGAAAAAGGAGTGTTCACGTGTGCAGCCATAGGAGATAAAACCAGAGGATGGGCATAGTCAGGCATTCAATGGAATGGTGAAGATCTGCCCATAATCAGAGAGGAGCTCACAACCTTCCCAGGTCCCTTTTCCCACTGACATTAAAGCTCTGGGCGAAGATAATATTAATGTCAGTTACTGCCTTATGAAAAATCAAAGACCTCCCAAGAAGAACTCAAGTATGTTCACAAACAGGTTTCAAAGCTGTTTCTGACAGATTTAAGAGGGGAAAGCACGAATGGTACTGATAGACTGCATCTGCAAATATTATTAGTTTACTGTTTTACCGACCAGCAACATTCACGATCCTTACCCTGACTGTAAGAAGGAGGCCCATGAAGAATCTGAGAAAATCCCACTCAATTCACTGTTAAAGCAGGCTACTTTTTGCAAACATCAAAGATTTACAAAAATTGGTTTGAGGGGTAATCTACAAAGTTTGGAAACAATTGACGCCAAGCTGTGTAACTGGCTCAAATTCCTTCCAAAGTCTGGGTTCACTGGAACACTCTCACGAGGTGCCTGTGTGTCGGTGCTTTTTCCAGTTAACTGATATTTGAAATCTTTTCCCACTAACAGTTCAAGGAACACTTTGAAATAACATTCAGGTCCTGATTAATTGAGTGACTCGGATCTTGGTATGATGTATGATTTAAGTTTCCCATCAATAAATCCTCTTGTTCCAATGCACTGAAAAGATTACTGATAAATTTCAGCTTTATACCTATACTTACAAAATAGAAATTCTGTCTAAACGAATCCAGTTACTGTTGAATATTTTTCCTTCCTTCATTCCTCAATATGATAAATCGGAGTCCGAAATTCTGTCTCCTTCCTTCTGCCAAAATTCAAATTAAGCTTTGGATAATTCTCTCTGAAACTGTTTTTTTTTATTATGGAATAGAGGCAGCAATACGTTTGATAATTCACTTTAGTCATTTATCATCACAAATCATTTACGTGATCATGCTTGAGTAATTAGACAAAATAGCAGATACTAGCTTCATGTTCAGAACTGATGTGTGGAGTTTCAAGAAGCAATGTGATTTACAGAATTGTTATGGCAAAGAAGGAGGCCATGCAACCCAATTTATCAGCACGGTTCTCAGAATAAGCTTCCTGACTTTAATTTCTCTGACTTCTCCCTGTCGGCCTATAAATTGTTTGTAGTCAAATAATCATCTATTGCCCTTGATTGAACCTGCCGAAACCACAGTTCAGTGCAAACTATTCCAGATCTAATTGCTAACTGTGTGAAATTTCTTTCTGACATCACATTTCCTTGTCATGTAGTTTATTTTTGCGCTCTTATTCTCAATGCTTTTGTCAATGGGAAGTTTCTCACTATCTGTTCTGTATAGATAACTCATGATTTTGAAAACTCCTTTTAAATTTCCTGTCCGCCTCCTCCAATCTAATTTTAGGCTGAAATTTGTCATGGCTGGAGGTATTCGTGTCAGGATAGTTTCTTCAATCTTCCCAGTATTCCTTTTGTTCCTTTTCTCCAGCTTAAACTCAACTAAATCTTGAATCAGTCTTGTGGTCCATTCTGTTTTTTAAAATTCTGTTTATGTTGATTAATTAACTCCAATAAAGATTGGAAAGAATCAAAACACTGTTTCCAGCCCTTGCTCCAATCTTCATTCCTGAGCTACCGTCCCCATCTTTCTCATTAAGATTCGACCTGGCTGTTCACAATTTGGTGTCACATTTGATTGAGAGGAGCTACTGTTTACATATGGGTGCCATTACTAAGAACGGCTGTATCCATCTCTGTCATCTCATTTGATCCTGTCCCTATCCCAGAGTAGCTTCTTCTGCAACTCTCACTCATCCTTTACTTACCGAAACTTCAAATTTGGAGGATGACAGAGATAATGAGGGGTGAAGCCATCGGAAAATTTTAAGATAAAGATGAGAATTTAAAATCCAGACCTTGCTTGAATGGAAGTCAGTGCAAGTCAGTGAACACAGGAGTGACAGAGGAATGAGACTAGACAACAAAGTTTCGGATGACTTCAAATTTACAGATTCAAGATCATTGAGCATAGCATTGAAATGCCTGAGCTTGAAGGTAAGTAAAGGATGAGTGAGAGTTGCAGAAGAAGCTACTCTGGGATAGGGACAGGATCAAATGAGATGACAGAGATGGATACAGCCGTTCTTAGTAATGGCATCCAATTGCCGCTTAAAGGTCGCCAATGATTCTGACTCTGCCACTCCCACAGGCAGCGCATTCCATGCCCCCACCACTCTCTGGGTAAAGAACCTACCCCTGACATCCCCCTATACCTTACACCCTTCCCCTTAAATTTAGTCCCCTTGTAACACTCTGTTGCACCCGGGGAAAAAGTTTCTGACTGTCTACTCTATCTATTCCTCTGATCATCTTATAAACCTCTATCAAGTCACCCCTCATCCTTCGCCGTTCCAATGAGAAAAGGCCTAGCACTCTCAACCTATCCTCGTACGACCTATTCTCCATTCCAGGCAACATCCTGGTAAATCTTCTCTGCACCTTCTCCAAAGCTTCCACATCTTTCCTAAAGTGAGGCGACCAGAACTGTACACAGTAATCCAAATGTGGCCTAACCAAGGTCCTGTACAGCTGCAACATCACTTCACGACTCTTGAATTCAATTCCTCTGCTAATGATCGCTAATACACCATAGGCCTTCTTACAAGCTCTATCCACCTGAGTGGCAACTTTCAAAGATCTATGAACATAGACTCCAAGATCCCTCTGCTCCTCCACCTGACTAAGAACCCTACCGTTAACCCTGTATTCTGCATTCTTATTTGTCCTTCCAAAATGGACAACTTCACACTTGACGGGATTGAACTCCATCTGCCACTCCTCAGCCCAGCTGTGCATTATATCTAAGTCCTTTTGCAGCCGACAACAGCCGTCCTCGCTATCCACAACTCCACCAATCTTCGTATCATCTGCAAATTTACTGACCCACCCTTCGACTCCCTCTTCCAAGTTATTAATAAAAATTACAAACTGCAGAGGACTCAGAACTGATCCCTGCGGAACTCCACTTGTAACTGGGCTCCAGGCGGAATATTTACCATCTACCACCACTCTCTGACTTCGACCGGTTATCCAGTTTTCTATCCAATTGGCCAAATTTCCCTCTATCCCATGCCTCCTGACTTTCCGCATAAGCCTACCATGGGGAACCTTATCAAATGCTTTACTAAAATCCATATACACTACATCCACTGCTCTACCCCATCCACATGCTTGGTCACGTCCTCAAAGAATTCAATAAGACTTGTAAGGCAAGACCTACCCTTCATAAATCCGTGCTGGCTGTCCCTAATCAAGCAGTGTCTTTCCAGATACTCATAAATCCTATCCCTCAGTACTCTTTCCATTACTTTGCCTACCACTTTGCCTACAAGACTAACTGGCTTGTAATTCCAGGGGTTATCCCTATTCCCTTTTTTGAACAGTGGCACAACATTCGCCACTCTCCAGTCCTCTGGTACCACCCCTGTTGACAGTGAAGACGAAAAGATCATTGCCATCGGTTCTGCAATTTCCTCTCTTGCTTCCCACATAATCCTAGGATACATCCCGTCAGGCCCAGGGGACTTGTCTATCCTCAAAATGTTCAACACATCTTCCTTCCTAACAAGTATCTCTTCGAGCTTACCAGTCCGTTTCACACTCTCCTCTTCAACAATACGGTCCCTCTCGTTCGTAAATACTGAAGAAAATTACTCATTCAAGACCACTCCTATCTCTTCCGACTCAATACACAGTCTCCCACTACTGTCCTTGATCGGACCTACCCTCGTTCTCGTCATTCTCATGTTTCTCACATACGCATAAAATGCCCTGGGGTTATCCTTGATCCCATCCGCCAAAGATTTTTCATGCCCTCTCCTAGCTCTCCTAATCCCTTTCTTCAGCTCCCTTCTGTCTATCCTGTATCCCTCCAATGCTCTGTCTGAACCTTGTTTCCTCAGCCTTATGTAAGCTCCTCTTCCTCTTTACAAGACATTCAACCTCCCTCGTCAACCAAGGTTCCCTCACACGACCATCTCTTTCCTGCCTGACAGGTACATACATATCAAGGACACGTCGTATCTGTTCCTTGAAAAGGTTCCACATTTCCACGACATCCTTCCCTGACAGCCTCTGCTCCCAACGTATCCTCCTCAGATCCTGTCTTACAGCATCGTATTTACCCTTCCCCCAATTGTAAAACCTAACCTGTTGCACGCACCTATCTCTCTCCATAACCAAGGTGAAAGTCACAGAATTGTGGTCACCATCACCAAAATGTTCACCCACTAACAAGCCCATCACTTGTCCCGGTTCGTTACCGAGTACCAAATCCAATATAGCCTCCCCTCTGGTCGGACAATCTACATACTGTGTTAGAAAAGCTTCCTGGACACACTGCACAAACACCATCCTGTCCAATCTACTTGATCTAAACAGTTTCCAATCAATATTTGGGAAGTTGAAATCGCCCATGACTACTACCCTGTGGCTTCTGCACCTTTCCAAAATCTGTTTCCCAATCTGTTTCTCCACATCTCTGCTGCTATTGGGGGGCCTATAGTAAACACCCAACAAGGTGACTGCTCCTTTCCTAATTCTGACTTCAGCCCATGCTACCTCTAAAGGCATATCCCCCTCGAACTGCCTTTCTGCAGCCGTTATACCATTTCTAATTAGCAACGCCACCCCCCCCCCCCCTTCGAACTGCCCTTTCTGCACCGTTATACCATTTCTAATTAGCAACGCCACCCCCCCCCCCTCCTTTTCTACCACCCTCCCTAATCTTACTGAAACATCTGTAACCAGGAACCTCCAACAACCATTCCTGTCCCTCTTTTATCCTCGTTTCCGTGATGGCCACAACATCGTAGTCCCAGGTACCGATCCACGCCTTAAGTTCACCCTCCTTATTTCTGATGCTCCTTGCGTTAAAGTATACACACTCGAACCCATCTCTGTGTTCGCAAGTATTCCCTGTCAGTGCTACCTTCTCCACAGCCTCCCTACATTCTTGGACATCCTGACAAACAGCTAACCTACTTGCTGGACTACAAGTCCGGATCCCACCCCCTTCCAAATTAGTTTAAATCCCCCCGAAGAGTGCTAGCAAACCTACCTCCCAGGATATTGGTGCCCTTCTGGTTCAGGTGCAACCAGTCCTGCTTGTACAGATCCCACCTTCCCCAGAATGCAGTCCAATTATCCAAATACCTGAAGCCCTCCCTCCTACACCATCCTTGCAGCCACGTGTTCAACTGCACTCTCTCCCTATTCCTTGCCTCACTGTGACGTGGCACTGGCAACAACCCAGAGATGACGACTCTGTCCGTCCTAGCTTTTAGCTTCCAGCCTAACTCCCCGAGCTCCTGAATGACCTCCCCACCCCTCTTCCTTCCTATGTCGTTGGTGCCAACGTGCACCACGACTTCTGGCTGCACACCCTCCCCCTTAAGGATTCTGAAGACACGGTCTGAGACGTCTCGGACCCTGGCACCCAGGAGGCAACAAACCATCCGAGAGTCTCGCCCATGTCCACTGAACCGCCTGTCCGTCCCTCTAACTATAGAGTCTCCTATAAGTAGCGCTCTCCTCCTCTCCCCTTTCCCTTCTGAGCCGCAGAACCGGACCTCGTGCCAGAGACCCGGTCACTGCCTCTTAACCCTTCTCGGCCTTCCCCCCCAACAGTATCCAAAGCAGTATACTTATTGTTGAGGGGAACAACCACAGGGGATCCCTGCACTGCCTGCTTCCTCCCTTTCCCACCTCTAACTGTTGCCCAGCTACCTCTGTTCTCTGGCTTACTAATTACCATCCTGATAATCTACGCTTCATCAGGGTGTACTGGAATGAAGGTATGTCAGAGTAAGGGGAGATGTTCGAGGCAGGGAGCAACACAGCCAAATGTCCCAGAGAGTAAGGGACTGGAGATTACAGTGATCAGAAGGGACGAGGCCATGGAGGGACTTGTCAACCTGATGTAGGTTTTAATATTCGTTCTTTGCTTGATTAGGAGAAAATGTGATCAGTCAAGGTGGAGTCGATGTGTGAATGGGGTGATTAAGCTGCTCGGATTGTCTCAAAGTGAATGAGAAAGAACTCCATGAGCTCCTCACAAGATGGAGGAATTAAAAAGGGAAAACACTTCATAAACATCCACAACTAAGCTGGAATTTATAAAGATCAAATGAAAATCGATTCCAGCGTCCAGCGACAATCTGTGTGGAATTTTCACATTCTGCCAGTGTCTGCGTGTATTTCCTCCACGTGCTTTGGTTTTCTCCCACAAATCAAAGATGTGCAGGTTAGCTGAATTCGCCAAGCTAAATTACCCATCATATCCAGGGATGTGTAAGTCAGGTGCATTAGTCGGCGGAAATGTAAAGGAAGGTGATAGAGGAATGGGTCTAGGTGGGATACAGTGAGGATTGGTGTGGACTTGTTGGGCCTAATGAGTTGTTTCTACACTGTAGGGATTCCATGATTCTATGAAAAAGGCCACGATTAATTTTATTGTGTGCTGGATGTGATAAACAACAAATCCCAATTCCTTCAGTCAGAGGGAGCTCACCTCAAAGAGCACTGAGAACATAAGCACTAGGCTCTTCGAGTCTGCTCATTCAATACGATCATGGCTGAACCTTTTGTGGCCTCAGCTCCACCTACCCGCCCAATCACCATTGCCATTAATTCCGTTATTGTTAAAAACATCTCTTAGCCTTAACAACATTGACTAAAGTAGCGTCAACTACTTCACTGGGCAGGGAATTCCATAGATTGACATATTTTAGTGATTACAGATATTAAAACGGCTGGATACAATGCATTTGACACAAAGTGGATTTATTTCATTGTTACCCAGAATGGTAATCCCTTTAACTGAGCTGGGACTCATTCACTTCAGTAGAAACAGGCTCCAATGGGCATTATTTGACCATCAATTAAAAATAATTAAACCTGTTGACAGCTCCATAGCAGGTGGGACTGGAAACCAGACCTTCTGACGAAAAGGCAGGTTCACTATGAAACATGGAAATGTTCACAGTAAAAACCAGTGTCTGTCATTACTCATGAACTTGCTGGTCTTTCAGGAGGATGGATTTCTGATTTCCTCCCACACTCATTACTAGTGCGTGGCCTTCCTGCAGTGTGAGATCGCTGGTGTACAGTGAGTCGGGTGAACCACTTGAACCCAGCCCCATAGTAAGAGCACCTGAACGGTCTGTCTTCAGTGTGAACACGTTGATCTGTCACCAGATCCGCAGAGATTTTTCAGCACTCCCCACATTCTGCACATTGAAAAGATTTCTCCTCTGTGTGAACCTATTGGTGTTTCAACAGATTGGTTTTCTGAGCGAATCCCTTCCCACACACTCAGTGCAGGTGTACAGCCTCTCTCCAATGTGAGATCACTGGTGTACAGTGAATTGGGACGACCACTTGAGCCCAATTCCATAGTGAGAGCATCTGAATGGTCTCATCAGTGTGAAATGTTGATGGGACATCAATGCCTCAGAACTTTGATAGCGTTTGGCATACTACGGGCATTTAAAAGGTCTTTCCTCTGCTTGATTTCACTGGTGTTTGAGTGGGGTGGATTTCTGAGCAAATTCCTTCCCCCATTGTGAGCAGGTGAATAGTCTCTTGCCAGTGTGAGTCCGCTGGTGATTAACTTTGTTACATGACTGCCTGAACCCAGCTTCATAGTGAGAACACATGAAGGGTCTCTCATCGCCATGAACACGCTGACGGACAGTGGGCCCCGGAGCTTTTATAGCATTTGGCACAGTCTGGGCATTTATAAGGTCCCTTCTCTGTGTGGACTTACTGGTGAATCAGCAGGATTGATTTCCGAGTGAATATCTTCCCACATTGTGAGCAGGTGAATGGCCTGTCCCCAGTATGAATGCATTGGTGTTCACAAGGTCAGACGATTGCTTGAACCCAGCCTTAGTGAGGACACATAAAGGATCTCTCGTCACTGTGATGGGATATCTGCACCCCAGGGCATTTAAAGCACTTCTCTCATCTTGTGCATTTAAAAGATCTGTCTTCTGTGTGAACTTGGTGTTTCATCAAGGTGGATGATCGAGTGAATGCTTTCCCATACTCAGAACAGCTGAATGGCCTCTCCCCAGTGTGACTATATGTATGTTCTGACACAGGACAGATGATCTGCTGAAGTCTTATCCACACGTACAACCCGTGTATGGTTTCTTCCTGCTGTGAACGGTGCTCTTTCCTTGCATGATCAAGATCAAATGATATTCAGGTTATAGGCAATTGGGCAACTGTATAAGATCCTGATGTGATGTTTGGTTTCACGTCTCCTCACTGCAAACCTTCCTCTTCTAATGTCCTGTGAAATTAGTTGAAAGAAGTAAAACAGAAATAAGTGAGAACCCAGAAAAAGAAAAAGACAATAAGATGTAGAAGTAAGTAATTCACCCCATTGAGTCTACTCTCACCATTCAATGAGATCAGGGCTGATCTGATAACACAGATTCACTTTCTTGTCTTATCCTCTTGTCCTGATTCCCCTTCCTGATTAAAATCTGTTTATCTCAGCCTTGGATACCCTGAGAAGCCAGTCTCTGCAGACCTCTGCAGTAAAGAATTTCACAGATTCAGTCCACCTCAACAGAAGGAATTCCTCCACATCTGCCTAAAATAGGTGATACCTTACTCTGAGATTATGTCCTCTGGCCGTCGACTCAAACAAGGAGAATAATGCTCCTTGAATCTATCCTATCAAGCCCCTCGGAATCTCATGTCTTTCAATAAAGTCTTGTCTCATTCTTCTAAACTCCAATGAGTACAGGCCCAGTCTGCTCAATCTCATCTCCCGAGAGAATTCTCCCATTTCTATGATCAATCTTGTTAAAATTCTCTGGACTGCCTTTCCTAAAGTAGAGGGACGAAAACTGTTCACGATATTCCAGGTGTGATCTGACTGGTGTCATGTGTAGTTTTAACAACATACAGGTATCTGCATTCCCTTTAAATAAGGGCCAATAGACCATTTCCCTTCCAGATTACTTGCTAAACCTTGATGCTAGATTTTCAGCTTTCAAGCACAAGGACCCACAATTCTCTCTGTGCTGCAGCTTTCTGCAGTGGTTTTCCACAGTTAAATAATACTCACTTCTCCTAGTCTTCCTGTCAAAATGCATAAACCTCAATTTTCCCCCATGATATTCCATCCACTGAGATTCTGTTCATTTGCTTATTATGTTTCTATCATTCTGTAATTTCGTTCTGCCATCCTCGCTACTTGCTTCGCCATCTATTTTGTATCATCTCCAAACTTGGCAATGGTACGTTCATTCCACCATCCGGGTGATTAGTACACCCAGATAATAATTTTGGCCGCGGTATTGATGCCTCCGGGACTCCACAAGTTACAATTTGCCATCGTGAAAATGCCCTCTTTATCTCTACTCTCTGCCCTCATTGCAAAAACCCAATTCTTGATCATTGAGTTTGATTAATACATACCCCCAACAGTGTGGCTTCATGGGTTCTTATCTTATGATGTAGTGACATGTATAATACTGTTAGCGATTTTTAAGAAGTTTTGAAGCTCAGGTTGATGATAAGTATGTAAGTTAGCTCACTGAGTTGTAAGGTTTGCTTTCAGATGTTTCATCACCATGACTAGGTAACATCATCAGTGAGAATCTCCAGTGAAGCCTGGTGGTATGTCCCACCACTCTATTTACAGGTCTTGGTTTCTTGAGATAGATGATGTCATTTCCGGTTTTATTTTAAGGGAAGGCAGATAGGATCTAAATCGATGTGTTTATTGATGGAGTTCTGGTTAGAATGCCATGCCTCTATGAATTCTCATTTGCGTCTCTGTTTTGCCTGTCGTAGGATGTGCGCATTGTTCCAGTCAAATTGGTGCCCTTTTTTGTCTATATGCATGGAAACTAGTGAAAATGGGCCGTGTCTTTTCGTGGCTAGTTGGCGTTTGTATATCCTTGTGTTGAGCTAACTTATAGACATAAAATACCGGACTCAATACTTTTTGGAAATCAGCTGAATTCGTGGGGTTTAGCACTCAGGAAAGAGGGCTATGAAAGCTCCCCATCGTCATAAAACACAAATGGTTCACAAACATCCTTTAGCGAGGAAACCCTGATCTGGTTAGAGTAACTCTGGCCTCCATGAGATGGTGGGGATGGGGGTGTCAGGGAGAAGAGAGATGGTAAATGAGAGAAGTTTTATCAACCAACAGGTAAACCATAATTGAGCAAAACCTCCCAAACCGGCCACTTCCAACACCATGAAGGACCAGGGGAACAGGCGTATGTGACCATCGCTACCTCGAACTTCCTTCTAAGTCACAATGCCCCTGAAATCCGTTGCTGGATGAAGAGCAATTTCCTCTAATTTAGTCTCGAACTTGGGAGCATAGTCTGTGCAGGAGGGATATTATGAATCACTTCGATACAAAAAGTGTGGTAAATGTTTGCAACAATGTTCCAAAAGTGACAGTTGATTAGTTTTCAGTCTGAGATAGATAAACTAAAGGCATTGAGGGATATGGGCCAATGGTAGGTATATGGAGTTAGGCCTTTGTAACCTCGAGAATGAATAACCCTACCACACTCCTGATTCACCTCTAACTTTCAACCTCCCTGTAATCTTCAGTCCATCAACTGAGCTGAATAGCTTGCCAGTTGAGAAAAAGCAACATTAAAAAAAATCTTGTGTTTGTTTGAAAATCTCTGTCTGATAGCAATCATTCCCATCTCTAATCTCTGCCGGCCACATAATCCCTCAAGATATGCATACCCACCTAAGTCCAATCTCTTCAGTGTGGTCAATTAATCTCCCTATAAACGGTGGACATTCTTTCGATACAACACGTTTAAAAATTAAATTATTAAATCATTCAAATAGATACACTGGTCCAGGCAATGTGTGTATCTATGGTACGTAGGAGATGGTGGACCTCATTGTGGCTCATAGTGACCACATTCATAGCAAGTGTTGGTTGCTTGAGGAATTCTGGCTCAGGCTGATGAGCTGGAGTCTGAGCTCTGAGCACTGTCATACATCATGGATGGGGAAGACTTACCTGGAATCTCCATTTCATGAGGCAGTCAGGTCCCATAGATTAATAACCATAATTCGGTCAGTGGTCAGTGACAGAAGGTTAAAAACAATGACTGCAGATGCTGGAAACCAGATTCTGGATTAGTGGTGCTGAAAGAGCACAGCAGTTCAGGCAGCATCCGAGGAGTAGTAAAATCGACCTTTCGGGCAAAAGCCCTTCGATTTTACTGCTCCTCGGATGCTGCCTGAACTGCTGTGCTCTTCCAGCACCACTAATCCAAGAACAGAAGGGTGTCACTTTGAGTAAAACCGGTAGATGGAACCAGAACGTAGTGCTGAAGAAGCTTCAGCACTTCAGCTTGTCTAACCGAGTTGAGACTCTTGCTCCATGCGTGGATGAGAGTGGGGACTGTAGGGAGGATGAGCAAACCGACCACAACACTGTGGGAGAGAGAACCGTTCAGAAGTGGGGGGGGGGGGAGAAAAGAAAAATGTAGGTGTTATCGAGGTAGTGTAGTCTGGGAAATAAAGACTCCTCCCTGTTGCCAGAACCAAGAGTCACGAAGGCTGTGCTGCTTGTCTGGTGCCTGACCTCAGGATATTCATCCGGGCTGCAGGGCAACATGGAATGGGAGAGGAATGATCCAGTTGTTGACATAGGTAGAAAGAGGTTCTGCTGAAGAAATATGAGCAGCGCGGGGCTAAATTAGAAAATAGAACAAAATTGGTAATAATGTCTGGATTACTACCTGATCCATAAGGAATTGGTATTGGGTCAGCAAAATTAACGAGGTAAACGTGTCGCTGAAAGGTTCGTGTGGGAGAATTGGGTCCGATTTCATTGGATATTGACATCAGTACTGGGGAAGGACGGAGATGTTCGGATGAGATGGGCTTCATCTGAATGATGCAGGGACCAGTGTCCTGGAGAATCTCATAACTGGGGCCTGTAGGACTTTAAAATTAATCATAGATGTTGGTTTCAAGTGTACAAAAATTATGGGAAGTCTTAAAGTGGGGGGAGGTCTTAGCACAGGTTAAACTTCCCACAAAAAGTAATAGGCCAGGAAGGTTTGGAAGTTTTGAAATGGTTCAGAGGAGAATTACTGGGATGTTGCTTGCTATGGAGGGAAGGTCTTATGAGGAAAGGCTGAGGGACTTGAGGCTGTTTTCGTTAGAGAGATGTTTGAGAAGTGACTTAATTGAGTTAGATAGGTTGTACAGTGAGCCTTTTTCGACGGATGGCGATGGCCAGCACGACGAGAAATAGCTTTAAATTGAGGAGTGATCGATATAGAACAGATGTCAGAAGTATTTTATTTTACTCAGAGAGTAGTAATGGAGTGGGACGCCCTGCCTGCAACAGTAGTAGACTCGCCAATTTTAAAGGCATATATATTGTCATTGGATAAGCATATGAATGAAATTTGAATAGTGCAGGTTAGAGATGGGCTTCAGATTGTTTTCACAGGTCAGCAAACATTGAGGGCTGAAGGGCCTGTACTGTGTTGTAATGTTCTGTGTTCTAAGTATGGAAAGGATCAGAAACTAAACTCAGGCACAGCACATAAAGGGACAACTATGAGAAGCGGGACAGTCAACACAGGACTGAGGGTGTTGTATCTAAATACACACATTATATGAAACAAGGTAAATGAGTTTGTAGCACCGATTGAAATTGGTGTGTACATTGTTGGGGGTGTCAGAGAAGTGGCTGTAAGGGCATTAAGGCTGGGAACTAAATATCCAAGAATATATCTCGTTCCAGAAGACAGGCAAATCGGCAGAGGGGTGGGACTGCCTTGTTAGTAAGAAATAAAATTAAATAGACAGCAAGAAGTGAGATCGAGTCAGAAAGTGTAGAAACCGCGTGGGTAGTGTTAAGGAAGCACAAAGGAGAAAAGACCCTGATTGTACTTGTGAACAAGCCTCGTATTAGTAGTTAGGATGTGGGGAAGAAAATATAGCAGGGAATCAAAAATGCAGCACTGTAATAATCAATATGCAGATGCACTGGGAAAATTAGGTAGGTAAAAACAATGACTGCAGATGCTAGAAACCAGAGTCTAGATTAGAGTGGTGCTGGAAAAGCACAGCAGGTCAGGCAGCATCCGAGAAGCAGGAAAATCGACGCTTCGGGCAAAAGCCTTCATCAGGAGTAGAGGCAGGGTGCCTGCTGTGGAGAGATAAATGAGAGAGGGGTGAGGGGTGGGGAGAAAGTAGCATAGACTGCAATAGTGAATGGGAGTGGGGATGGAGGTGATAGGTCAGAGAGGAGGGTGGGGGAAGGCAGCAAAGAGTACAATGGGTGAATGGAGGTGGGGATGAAGGTGATAGGTCAGAGAAGAGGATGGAGTGGATAGGTGGAAAGGAAGATAGGCAGGGAGGACAGGTCGTGAGGGCGGTGCTGAGCTGGAAGGCTGAAGCTGGGGTGAGGTGGGGGAAGGGTAAATGAGGAAACTGGTGACATCCACATTGATGCCCTGGGGTTGAAGTGTTCCGAAGGGGAAGATGATGCGTTCTTCCTCCAGGCGTCGGGTGGTGAGGGAGCGGCGGTGGACGAGGCCCAGGACCTGCATGCCCTTGGCAGAGTGGGAGGGATAGTTGAAATGTTGGGCCACGGGGCGGTGGCGTTGATCAGTGGGGGTGTCCCGAAGATGTTCCCTAAAGCGCTCTGCGAGGAGGCGTCCAGTCTCCCCAATGTAGACGAGACCGCATCGGGAGCAACGGACACAATAAATGATATTGGTAGATGTGCAGGTGAAACTTTGATGAATGTGGAAGGCTCCTTTGGGGCCTTTGATGGAGGTGAGGGAGGAGGTGTGGGCGCAGGTTTTGCAATTTCTGCGGTGGCTGTGGAAGGTGCCAGGAAGGGAGGATGGGTTGTACGGGGGCATGGCCTGACCAGGTAGTTACAGAGGGAACGGTCTTTGTAGAAATGGAAATGGGTGGGGAGGGAAATATATCCCTGGTGGTGGGGTCCATCTGGAGGTGGCGGAAATGTCATTGGATGATGTGGTTTATGCAAAGGTTGGTAGGGTGGAAGGTGAGCACCAGGGGGATCTGTCCTTGTTACGGTTGAAGGGGTGGGGTCTGAGGGCGGAGGTGCCAGATGTGGACGAGATCTGTTGGAGGGCATCTTTAACCACGTGGGAAGGGAAATTGCGGTCTCTAAAGAAAGAGGCTATCTGGTGTGTTCTGTGGTGGAACTGGTCCTCCTGGGAGCAGATACGGCGAAGGTGGAGGAATTGGGAATACGGGATGGCATTTTTGCAGGAGGTAAGGTGGGAAGAGTTATAATCCAGGTAGCTGTGGGAGTCGATGGGTTTGTAAAAAGATGTCAGTGGCAAGTCAGTAATTATTAATGGAGATGGAGAGGTGCAGGAAGGTGAGGGAGGTGTCAGAGATGGTCCAGATAAATTTAAGGTCGGGATGGTATGTGTTGGTGAAGTTGATGAATTGTTTAAACTCCTCGCACAGACCTGGGCATTTTATAGCCATATCCGGCCATTTGGTCGTTCCTGTCTGGCCCGAATGAGGTCAATCTTAAATTAGAACATAAATGAAAAAGTATTTACGCCATACACGCAATACAACTGTGTTGCTTTTGTTTTGTAAAGGATGCTTTTTTTATTTACGTATGGACGCACATTTGCGTGCGTGCGTGAACAGCTAAAAGTGATGCTTGCTGGCTCGCCCTCAAAATGTCAGCTCACGCCAAGACAGATTACGTGATATCCCACAAAATCGCCAGAAAGACTAAACCGTTTTCTGATAGAGAGTTTATTAAGGAGTGCTTGTTGGACTCTGTAGAACTAATATTCCCAGAGAAAAAGGAGGCATTTGAGAACGTGCCCCTCTCTGTACGCACTGTAACGAGAAGGATTAGAGACATCGCGAGAAATCTAGAGCTTCCCCTGCAGCACAGAGCGGTCAACTTTGACTTTTTTTCCTTGGCTTTGGATGAGAGCTGCGACATACGTGACACAGCCCAGCTACTCATCTTCGTACGTGGGATAACTATGGATTTTAAAATCACGGAGGAGCTGGCAGCCATGCAGTCAATGAAAGTAATAAAAACTGGTAATGATTTGTTCACGGAGGTAAGTTCATGTTTGGACACGGGACTAAAATGGGACAGGTTGGCGGGTGTGATAACGAATGGTTGTACAAATCTAACGTCAGAAAATGTTGGACTCTTAAAGAGAATGCAGGATATATGTGACAGAAATTGCATTGTATTATACATCAGGAAGTGTTGTGTAAGTCAGTGTTAAAAATTAACCATGTGTTTGATGGTGTAACTGAAATAGTTCATCAGGGCAAGAGCTTTGAATCACAAGCAGTTTGTTGCACTTTTGGAGGTAAATGAGACTGAACATCGTGACATAGGCTACCACACAGCTGTCAGGTGGCTCAGCCTGGTCAAAATGCTGAAAAGTGTATGGGACCTGAGAGAAGAGGTTCAAAATTTCTGTGTGAAGAAAGGGAATGGCATTCCACAGCTTTCAAATGCAGACTGGATTGCAGACCTTGGTTTTGCTGTTGATGTGACTGCACTTACGAATGAACTAAATGTGAAACTGCAATGTAAGGGCCTTTTTGTGCATGAAATGTACAACTTTGTGAAGGCTTTTATGAGAAAGTTGCTGCTTCTCTCAAGCCAAATGGAGACAACATTCTGACCCACTTGCGAACATTGTAGGAAGCCGCACCTTCAGCTGATCACCTCCACAGATACTGATCTATGTTAGAAGCACTGCATGGTGAATTCAATTCAAGACTTTAAAAAGGTTGAGAATGAAATACTCATGATTTTCCCCCCCATTTACGTGCAATGTGGAGAATTCACCTAATGATGTTCAGCTTGAACTCATTGACCTGCAATCTGACACACTTCTGGCAGAGTACTTAGGTCAGTCTCACTGCTTGATTTTTACTCTTCCCTCAAAGAGGAGAACTTTCCCCACATGAGGAGGCATGCTCAGAAGATTCTAGTCATCTTTGGATCTATCTATATATGCGAACAGGCATTCGCAGTGATGAAGTTCATCAAATCCAAATACAGATCCTTATCACTGATGATCACCTCTCAGGTGTCCTTCGCATATCCACCTCAGACATTCAAGCAGATTTCAGTGCACTTGTTCAATCCCAAAACAGACTGGAGTTTTCTCACTAAACAAGTAAAATGAACTGAAAAATATCAAAAGCACTTATTGCTTTTTGTATAGAGTTGTTTGTTGCTTGTAATACTGAACAATGATGTAACAACTTTTCATTATTGGTTTGTGAGATTAACACGTTAAAAAATAAAATGAAATACTAAATTATTTAGCTGTTTATTTCTTCTATATTTGAACTACTCCACAATTCCATACCTTTATTGTAACAGAATATCCTTATTCTTTTGATTATAAGTTTCAGTGCAAAACGATATAATTTAGTACTTTTTACAATGGGAGAAAATTAATACTGAACAGAATTATGTTCAACTCATTGTTGGTTCGGCCCTCCAACAAAACTCAGGTATCTCGCTGTGGCCCCATTGGAGGAATTAATTGCCCACCCCTGTTCTCGCGGGAGCACGAGGTAGCACTAAGCAATCATCACTGTCGCGGAGGAAGAGGTGGGGAGTGGTGCCTGTGCAACTACGGAAGATGGGCTGTTCTACCTGGCCAACAAAGAGATAAGCATAGCTGAGCCCATACGGGTGCCCATGGCTACCCCACAGGTTAGCAGCGAATTTAAAGTAAGAAACTGGTGGAATGTCTACGCAATTCTTTTGTTTGTAACACACTCTGTTAGAGCCCATGAAGGAACTGGCATTCCTGGATTTAGTGATGTGTAATGACGATTGAGAGCACAAGGTGAAGGAACTCCAAGAAGGCAGTAACCGTACTATAATAGAATTCACCCTACAATATGAGAGGGGGAAGATTGAATCCGATGTAACGGCATTACCATTGTGTAAAGGTAGCAAAGACGTGGGCGGAGCTGGCCAGAATTGACTGCAAGGGGAGAGCTTAGCAGGGAAGACAGTGGAGAACCAATAGCAGGCGTTTCTGTGTCAGTTCAGTAGACACTGCAGACAGTCATCCTAAGGAAGAAGAAATGTACCAAGGGGAAGATGAGGCAACCATAACTGACAGGGGAAGGCAAGCAGAGCACAAAGTCCAAAAAAAAAGCAGACAATGTGGTGAAGATAAGTGGAAACTGTAAGATTGGGAAGTCTTTAAAAGCCTGCAGAGGATAACTTCAAAAAATAAACAACAGTTGGAGGGGAAAAGATGAAATATGAGAGTAAGCTAGCTACTACTATGAAAGAAGACTGAAGATTTCCTTGGATGTCCACAAAATTGCAGAGAGGCAAGAGTGCACATTGGACAACTGGAAAACGAGGCTGGAGAAGTAGTAATGGGAAACAAAGTAATGGTGTAGGATCTGAAAATGTATGTTCCATCAGTTTTCACAGTGGAAGACACCTGTAGCACACCAGCATAGGCAGGGAGGGTCACAGATGACTGCAAAAATGGCTAATGCAACACCCCAGTTTATGAAGGGAAGGAGGGGCAGGAAACTGTATGCGGGGTAGCCTGACCTCAGTTGTTGGTCAGGTTTTAGACTCCCTAACTTAAGAATGAGATTGCAGAGTATTTGGATGTGCATGGCAAAACAGGACAGAGTCAATACGGCTCCGTCAAGGGGACGTCATGCCTGACAAATTTGTTCCATTTGTTGAGGCGGTAATGAACAATTTAGGCTAAGGAGAACCAGTGGACGTGATCTATTTGGGTTTCCAGAGGCCTTTGTCAAGGTACTGCATAGCAGGCTGCTAAATAAGATGAGAGCATAGTGTTCGTGCCAAGGCAGAGAATTGGTTGCCTTGCCGAAGGCAGAGAGTCAGGATGAAGGGATCTTTTACAGAATGGCAGCTGGTGACTCGTGGACTTCTGCAGGGGTCAGTGTTGGGACCAAAACTATTCACGTTATGCATTAACGATCCAGACAAAGGAACCGAGGACATTGTTGCCACGTTTGCAGATGACACAAAGGTGGGTGGAGGGACAGGTAGAGTTGAGGAAGTGGGGAGGGTGCAGAAGGATTTAGACAGGTTGTGAGAGTGGACAATGCAGTGGCGGATGGAATACAATTTGGGAGAAAGAATACAGGCGGAGATCATTTTCTGAACAGGGAAATGCTTCAGAAACCTGAAGGGCAGAGGGACTTTGGGAGTCTTGTTGAGGAAATCTCTTAAGGTAACATGATCGTTCAGTTGGCAATTCGGAAGACAAATACCATTTTAACATTGATTTCAAGTGGGCTAGAATACAAGAGCAGAGATATACTGTAGAGACTGTATCACCGCAGGTCAGACTGCATTTGCAATAGTGTGAGGCGTTGGAGAGAGCTCTGAGTAGGTTTACAAGAATGATCCCAGAATGAAGGGCTTTTCATAAAAATAGCAGTTGATGACTCTAGGTGTGTATTCGATGGAATTTAGAATGGTGTGGGAATATAGGAAGGATAAAAATGAATGCGGAGTAGTTTTTACATTAAGGAAATCATTGCTGCTGCAACTAGAGGAAATATCTGGGTTGAAATAAGAAAGGAATGATCACCTTGATGGGAATGCACTACAGCCTCCCGCTACCCCCCCCCCCCCCAATAGTCAGCGGGAAACTGAGGAACAAGTATGTAGAGTGCCTTCAGATGTATGTAAGAACAATTAGGTTGCAATTGTGGGTGGTTTTAATTTTTCAGACATTGACTAGGACAATAATTCTGTTAAAAGCTTAGATGGAGAAGCATTGTCAAATATGTTCAAGAACATTTCTGAATTAATATGCAAATGTTCCTACTAGAGAAGGAGCAAAACTTCACCTTCTCTTGGGTAATAAGTCAGGGCGAGTGCGGGAAGTGACAGTAGGGGAATACTTTGGGCCCAGTGATCCTAATTCTATCAGTTTAAAACATTCATGAAAAAGGATAAGCCTTCCATAAACTTTAAAGTTTTTAATTGGGAGTCAGGCAAATTTTAAGGGTGAGAGACAAGAGCTTCCAAAATCTAACTAGCATAGACTGTTGACAGGTGAACGGAATCAGATAAGTGAGAATCTTTCGAAAATGTGATAACAAGAAAGCAGAGCTATTGTAACATACTTTGGAGCATTAATTAGGCCATTCGGCCCATAACGTCTGCTCTGCCATTCAATAATGGCCAACAGGGATATCAACTCCATTCTCCTGTTTGATCTTCTTGACAATCAAGAACTTATCTATTTCTGTTCTAAATATATTCAATGATCTGGCCTCCACAGCCTTCTGTGGTAATGCACTCCACAGATTCATCACTCTCTGGCGGAAGAAGTTTCCCCGCCTCTCCGTTCTAAAGGGTCTTCCATTTACTCCAAGGATTTGCCCTTGGGTTCCAGTCTCTCCTGCCAATGAAAACATCTTCCCAACGGCCACTCTGTTCAGTAGTCTGTAAGTTTTAGTTAGGTTATCCCCCTTATCATTCAAGTATAGTTCCTGAGTTCTCAAATGTTCCTCATATGTTAAGCCTTTCATTCCTGGGATCATTCTTGTGAACCTCCTCGAGACCTGCTCCAGGGCCAGCACATCCTTCCTGAGGTATGGTGCCTACACCTGCTCACAATATTCTAAATGTGGTCTGACCAGAGCCTTATCGAGCCTTAGGGGTCCGTCCCTGCTTTTACATTCCAGTCCTCTCAAGATGAATAACAACGCTGTATCTGCCTTCCTAACCACCGAATCAAACTGCAAGTTTGCTTTGACAGATATATGGACTAGGATTTGCAAGTCCCTTAGCACTTCAGATTTCCAAATGAGGAGAAATTCAGAAAATAACCCATGCCTCTATTATTCCTACCCAAGTGCATGACATGTTAGAATGAAAGTTAAGGTTCATATGATTAAAAAAAAAACTATGGATGAATAAGGATATTGAGGTGCTCAAGAAGGATGAAAAGGAATCATATATTGGATACAGACAGCTGCGTTCAAATGGGTTTCTTGTAGGGGATTTCTTCAGAGGGAGATTAGGGACACAAACAGGGATTATGAGATAATCTAATCTGCGAAGGCTAAGGATACGCAAAAGAGATTCTACACATTCAAATAGAGCAACGAGAGAGAGAGTTGGGCACCTTAAAGATTAGGGACGTTATCTTTGTGTTGAAACTCATTAGATGGGAGACATATTAAATGTATATTTCACATCAGCTTTTATTGTGGAGAAAGACATGCATGAAGCTGGACAGTTCCTCTTTGACCAAGTACCAAAGAAGCAAAAATTAGGTGCTGCTTCTGGTGGTTGGATTGACTTTCCACTCTGTGTGGCTTCGTGCTATACTTCGAGACTTTCTGTTCCCAGGACTGGAGAGTTTGAGTTTTGAGGAGAGACTGGATAGGCTGGGACTTCTTTCACTGGAGCGTGAAAGAGGGGTGAGGGGCGGCTTTATACACGCTTATAAAATCATGGGGCATAAAGATAATGAGTAGCAATTGTCCTTTCCCCTGGCTAGGGGAGCCTAAAACCAATGTTTTTTTTTAAGGTGAGCGAAGGAAGATTTAAAAAGGGAACGAAGGGGCAACCTTTTCACACACCGAGTGATTAATATTTGGAATGAACTGCCAGAGGAAGTGGTAGATGGCTGTACGGTTAGAAGATTTAAAAGACATTTAGACAGGTACATAAATAGGAAATGTTCAGAAAGATATGGACCAAGCGCAAACAAGATGGACTAGTTCAGTTTGAGAAACATGGTCGGCATTGACAAGTTAGACAGAAGGATGCGACAGAACTCAGGGAAATAGATGTTGTCTTTTTCAAAACAGTTCGCATTGCAGGAGTATAAGTGCTGGAGTGCTTAGAAAATATAAAAGTTGGATAAATCTCAGGACTCAGACCTAGTGTATCCCAGGTAGACAAGCAGGAGGCTGGAAGAACAAAGCAAACCAGGCATCATCAGGAGGTGGATAAGTCTTCTGGATGCCGCCGGTTGGCTGTTTCCTTCCAGTCTCCTGCCTGTCTACCTTGGATTCCAGCATCTGCAGTATTTTATGTGTCAACCTTGTGTATCCCTGGGCATTGTGGGAAGTTGGTGGAAATTGCGGGACTTCTTGCAGAAATATTTGTGTCATCTATAAATATGAGTGATATGCTGAATAACTGGAGAGTGACTGATGTTGTGCCCTTGTTGAAGAAGGGATGTGGGGAGAAGTGTGGGAACTATAGACTCGAGAGTCCGACTTCGAAGGTGGACATGTTGTTGCATGAGATTCTGAAAGATGGTATTTGGAAAGGCAGGGCATGTATTTGGATCATCAGCATGGGTTTGTGCAAGGCAAATCGTGCCTCGCAAATTCGATTGTGTTTTTTGAGGAAGTAACCAAGTAGACTGATGTTCCCAGTACAGCAGACATTGTTTACTTGGATTTTAGTAAAGCCTTTGACAATATTCTGCATGGTAGACTGATGAGTAAAGTTAGATCACATGGGATTCAGGGTGAGCTTTCCAATTAGGTCCAAAATTCGTTTAACAACACAAGACGGGGTATGGTGGGAGAGGGTTCTGTTTCATACTGGATGCCTGGGACCAGGGGTGTTCCACAGGGATCGGTGCTGGGTCCAATTTTGAGAGTGAAAAAGGTTATCTTAGACTATAAAGTGATACTGATCAATTGGGTCTATGGGCTGAGGAGAGGCAGTTGGAATTTATTTTTTAATTAAATGCAAGGCACTGCATTTTGGAAAACAATCGACATACGTAGGAATCGTACAAATCAAAGTACACTTTTGGACAGTGTGGTCGAACGGAGACACTGGGGGTTTCAGAGACCCAGTTCGTTGACGTTTGTGCCATATGTCGACAGGGTGGATAAGAAAGCTTTTAGTATGCTCAGACCAATGTGTTGGAGTTCGGACATTATGATGAGATTGTACAGGACCCTGGTAAGGTCCCTTCTGGAGTTCTGCGTCCAGTTCTGGTCGTCCTATTATATGAAGGATACTATTATGCTGGAGAGAGTTCAGAAGAAATTTACCAGGATGTTGATAAGAATGGATGGATTGAGTTATAAGAATACGCTGGATAGGCTAGGACTTCTTTTACAGGAGCACAGAAGTTGACGTTTGACGTTATAGAGTTTTATAAAATCCTGAAGGTCAACTGAAAGCGTCCTTTCCTTAGGGTGGAGGATTTCAAGGCGAGGGGAAGTTTTAAGGTGAGAGGAGAAATAATTAAAACATATTTTAAAAAAGACATGAAGGGCAACATTTTGTAACTCAGAGTGCTTCATGTGTGGAATGGAGTTCCAGAAAAAGTCGTGAATGTGGGTTTAATTACATTTGGAGAAGTGCATGAACAGGAAAGGTTTAGAGGGACATGGGCCAAATGCAGGCAGGTGGAACTATTTTCCATTCGGAACATGGGTCGGAATGGACTGTGTGGAGCGAGGAGTCTATTTCCATGCTGTCTGACTCGATGCCTCTATGTGAGTAAAATTTACAGGATACTGAGAGGTCTGGATAGGTTCAATGTGGACAAGATGTTTCAACGATTATGAGATACTAGAACGCGAGGGCACTGCCTTAGAATGAAGGGATGACCCTTTTGAACTGAGGTGAGGAGGAATTTCTTCAGTGGGAGGCTGGTGATTCTGCGGAACTCATTGCTGGAGGCGGCTGTGGACTCCAAGTCAGTGTGAGTATTTATAACAGAGATAGAGAGATTCTTGATTGGGGAAGGGACTAATGGTAGAAGGTAGAAGAATGGGGCTGAAAACATGTCACTTACAATCAAATGGAGGAGAATACACGATGGACCAAATAACCTAATCCTGTTTCTATATCTTATGATCTTTTGGTTATTATCCGTGACTTCAATCTGCACATAGATTGAGCAAGTCAAATCAATAATAGGAGACATTCTTGGAGTGCAGATGAGATTTGTTTTTTTTTTGGATGGATACATTAAGGACCCAAATGGAGGACAGGTCATCCTCGACTGTGTACACAGCGACCCCAAGGAGTGGGTTAGCTCAGTTCGATGGGCAGGTGGTTTGTGCAGTAGAATAGCACCAATGGCATATGCTCGATCCCTGTACTGGCTGAGGTCACCATGAAGGGCCCATATTCTTAACCTATCCTGTGGCATGGTGTCCTGAAGGTTAAAGTGCCATCAGTCAACTCTCTCTCGCTCTCCCCCTCTAGTGAGCGAAAAATTCTGGGGCTGCAGCAACTTTTATTTTAATTGTGTAATGAGAAGGAATGCGCTGTTGAAGGGCTTATGCCCGAAATTTCAATTATCCTGCTCCGCGGATGCTGCCTGACCTGCTGTGCTTTTCCAGTGCCACACTCTCGATTTTGACTCTTCCTACCAAAGTGCATGACCTCACATTCCCAACATGAAACTGCATCTGTCAAGTTTTTTTTCCTGCTCACTCAACGGATCTATATCCGTTTGCAGGTTTCCACGTCCTCATCACAACATGCTCTCCTGCCCATTGTCAGTAAAACTCCTGCTATTTCTTCCTTTACAATGGTGTTTAGTTTTGTTTCCAAATGATAAGATCAGACATTGGAACAGATGTAAGCTATTTGGCCTAACAGGCCAGCTACACTTTTTAATAAGATCGTGACTGATTTGGTACGTCCTCAACTCCACTTTTCTGCCTTATCCACCCGGCCCTTGATTCCCTAAGTGATGGAATATTGTTCTATCTCAGCGTTAAATATCCCCAGCCTTGACAGCCTTCTGTTATAAAGATTGGCTACCTTCGGAAATAGGGAACATCCTCCTCATCTGTTCCTTAAATGGGCAACACCTTCTTCTGAGATTAGACCCTCTGATCCGACATTGTCCCGGGTGTATATCAGAGTAGAAGAAACCCCTATAGTTAGGTATTGCTACAGAACAGTGGTAATCCATTTTGCTAGTTAAACCAAGCACCCAGAAAGGCTCACCTCGCCTTGTAATCTGTTAAAGTATGAGTGACAGAAAAGAAAAAAAAAAACCAATGTATTCTTAAACTCAAAAAGTGAACATTAAACAACATCTATTTACAACTCTAAGCCTCCTTTCTCTAAACTGCTTGTTATCTGCCTCCAGATTTACAGCAATATATTGCATCAACTTACTTTCGAAACAAGGCAATGGATGCCATTTATGATATCCTACATCTCTCAGCTGAAGATATCCCTGAGTTGTCTTCTAGCTTATAATGCAAAGGTGTTTCATTTGAAAAGGCACCTTTGATCAACTGTGTTTTGAATTGAGGAATGTGTCTGGATGGGTTACACTTTGGACGGTGGGTGTGGACTTGTTTGGATGAATGGCGTGTTTCCACATTGTAGGAATTCTACGTGGCATTCCCCCAACTCCAGAGTCTCAGAACTCTTGGCTTTTCCCATGGATAGTGTGGGGGAGGGAAACAATGTTTTACACGGGAGGAAGGTTTGGTGAGTGTGAAACTAAAAGTAAACGCAGTGCATTACCTGAGCTGTTTTCCCCGGTATACCAGAGGCTGAGGGGTGATCTTACAGACGTTTAAAGAACCATGAGAGGCATGGATAGGGGAAATAGACAAGGTCGTTTCCCTGGGATGGGAGAAGTTCAGAACAGGAGAGTAATATATTTGGGGTGAGGGAGGCAAGTGTAAGGAATGATCTGCCGGAGGAAGTGGTGGATGCAGGTCCAATTATAACATTTAAAAGGCACCTGGATGGGTATATGAATAGGAAGAGTTCAGAGGGATATGGGCCAAGTGCTGGTAAGTGAGACGAGATCAGTTTAGGCTATCTGGTCGGCAAGGATGAGTTGGACCGAAGGACCTGTTACTGTGCTGTGTATCTCTATGACTCTGTCTTGCCCGTAATGTTTGCCATGCCTGTATGTTCAATTTCTGTCTGGTGTCGGTGCCAATGCCTTGATATCTCATTTTCCCCATCTCCCCACTTCCACCACCCCAGATGTTAACCGTTTCGTGTCGGGTGGTTTCTCAAGAAGCTGCATTGAAGGTTCATCCTGAATTGACACTTTTGTTTTTGCTTCCCAAAGTCAGACTTACTCACTCCAAATTTCGTGAAAGATACTAACTTTCAGGTGGAGGTATCCAAAATTCAGAGATGTCTATCTTGATGTTTTCACTTTTCGGTCTCTGTAAGATCCTGAATCAGTACCGTCGGGAGAATTAGTTTGAGCGGAGTGAGAATAGAGGGGTGAGAGGGGGTGGGATGGTGCTTTCAATTTTGTGGAAAAAGAAAAGAATGTTCTGCAGAAAGTAGAATTGCTTGTTTGGAATTTCTAACCTGGACTGACAGTGATGACTTTTGTAATCTCTTTTTACAGATTATTTGAAGATCTGAAGACGGAAGTTTCAAAATCAATAGCTGAAGGGCTTTGCCTGAAACATTGACTCTGCTGCTCCTCGGATGCTGCCTAACCTGCTGTGCTTTTCCAGCATTGCACTTTGACTCTGACTCTCCAGCATTTACAGTCCTCGATTTCACGTCAATGTCTGGCAGTCACTGAATCCATCGGCACGATAACAATTTTCGACTATGATTCTGTGAGAAGGAGCCAAGCTTTTTGGTTCCTGTTTCAGTACGTTTTGAGCATCAGTGAGACTGGAAGAGAGACCCTACTGTTGCAGCGCACTGCGTGTGGTGCCATAAAAGGTTATACCGACTGGGAAGAGGAATTCACGGCAGAGAGGTGCTGTACACGCGTTTGTGTGCAGCTGAAGCTTCAGTCATGGAGAAACCCAAGGAATCCCGACCCGTGGAGAAACCGTGGAAGTGTGGCGACTGTGGGAAAAGGCTTCCGTTTCCCATCTGACCTGGAGACTCATGGGCGCAGTCACACTGGGGAGACACTGTTCTCCTGCTCTGAGTGCGGAAAGGGCTTCAGCAATTCCTCCCGCCTGCTGAGCCATCAGGGTCCACATTAGGGAGCGACCCTTCAGCTGCCCTGAGAGCGGGAAGACCTTCAGCAATTCCTCTGTACTGCAGAGGTACCAGCGGGTCCACACGGGCGATAGGCCTTTCCCCTGCCCCGAGTGCGGAAAAGGCTTCAGCAATTCCTCCCGCCTGCTGAGGCACCAGGGGGTCTACACGGAGGAGAGCCCTTCAGATGTCTCAAGTGAGGGAAGACCTTCAGCAGTTCCTACGTTCTGCAGAGGCACCAGCGGGTCCACACAGGTGAGAGGCCATTTGCCTGCCCCGAATTCGGGAAGGCCTTCAGCTATTCCTCCGTCCCGCTGACCCACCGCCGGGTCCACATATTGGAGAAGCCCTTCAGCTGCTCCAAGTGCGGAAAGCCCTTCAAAAATACCTCTGCCCTGCTGATACACCAGCGGGTCTACATAGGGTGAGGCCGTTCTCCTGCCCTGAGTGCAGAAAGGGCTTCAGCAATTCCTCCTGCCTGTTAAGGCAACAGTAGGTCCACACCGGGGAGAGGTCCTTCAGCTGCGCCAAGTGTGGGAAGGCCTTCAATGATTCCTCCAACCTGCCGATGCACCAGCGGGTCTACCGGTGGGAGAGGCCGTTCTCCTGCCCTGAGTGCGGAAAGGGCTTCAGGAATTCCTCTCACCTGCTGAGGCACCAGCAGGTCCATACCGGGGAGAGGCCGTTCACCTGCCCCGAGTGCAGGCGGAGGTTCTCATCATTCTGCACCTTGCAGAAGCACCAGCGGGCACACCAGTGCTCCCAACAATCTGATTCTGCTGGTGAAACTGCTGTGGGTCACTGCCAGGACTGTTCCCCTGCCCATTCTGACAGTGCTTATAGTGGGAGGGTCGTTTTTTTTTGTTTTATGCCCTCGTTCCCCCCTGCCCCACCCCCGCAACTTTGCTTCCAGTGGGCACTGCTGTTCGTTGAGTCCAGGAGCTGTTCTCTCTTTTTCTCTGTCCAGTTAAAGAATTGTTGGCCCTGTCTGGGAAGGAGCCCCAGTCTGTAAGAAATAGCTGAATACTTCAGAGTGTCCTTTGGCATTCAGCAGTGACTTTGCAATTAAATTTACGGTTATGTGCCCTCGTAAATTTGCGGCATTCATAATTGTTTGTTTTTGTTAAAATTATGATTCTCGTGTGCAAGATCTGTTCATCAAGTCTAGTTAGGAACAGTTGAGAAATTTTGAGGGATTGTGGTGAGGGGCTGTACACACGTCTATATAAGGCTGAAGCTTCGGTCATGGAGAAACCCAAGGAATGCTGTCCTGTGGAGAAACCGTGGAAGTGTGGTGAGTGCGGGAAAGGCTTCTGTTTTCCATCTGACCTGGACTCGGTGAAGTCACACTGGGGAGGGGCTGTTCTCTTGTCCAGAATGTGGGAAGGGCTTCAGCAATTTCTCCCACCTGCAGAAGCACCAGCGGGGAGAGGCTGTTCTCTTGCCCAGAGTGCAGAAAGGGCTTCAGCAATTCCTCCTGGCTGAGGTAGCAGCGGGTCCACCTGACCCGAGTGCGAGCGGACGTTCTCATCTTTCTGCAACTTGCGGAAGCATCAGCGGGCGTACCAGTGCTCCCAACAATCTGATTCTCTTGGTTAAACTGCTGTGGGTCTTCCCAGGACTCAGCCCTGTGTATTCTGACAGTATGTGTGTACAGTGGGAGATTCAGTGGACTTTTTTGTTTTATGCCCTTGGCCCGCCCTGCCCCGCCACCAACTTTGCTTCCATTGCTGCTTGTTGAGCCCAGGAGCTGTTCTCTCTAGATTCTACTGTCCAGTTAAAGAATTGTTGGCTCTTTCAGGGAATGAGTCCCAGCCTGTAAGAAATAGCTGAATACTTTGGGGTGTCTATTCACATTCAGCAGTGACTTTTAAATTAGATTTACAGATTCATGTCTGTGAAAAACTCATAGTCCAAGGATTGCACAAAGGCTTGGCAATACATTGTTGGAAACTGTTTGTTTGAATTGGTAAGTTTAAAAAAAATTCTTTCTTAATTTGCCGCCTAAGTTTCTGTCTCTGAATGGTGGGGGACTTGATCAAAGGCTTTAAATCATTGCTATTAATTAGATAATCTTCTTTAACTTTGCCCTAGCAAAGTTGCCATATTAATAATTGTTGGTTTTTGTTTAAATTATAATGTTGTTGTGCAAGATCTGTTCTTCATCAAGTCTGGTTAGGAACAGTTGAGAAATTGAGGGACAGTGCATGTTTTAATTTCACTGTGTTGTGAATCTGGTGACAGTAACACTCATTTGTATTGGGTTGCTTACACTTAGTTGTAATGTCTTTCACCCCAACTATTCAGTATGGTACTGAGTTCCACAGTCTCACCACACTCTGAGGTTTTTCATGAAATCCTTAGTACAGAATTGGAAGGGAAAGTGTTGACGAGGGCAGAATATAGGGTGTTAACTGCAAAAAGCCAGGAAGACATTCGACAAAGTAAAACCATGACAATGTAGGGGCAAATACGGAATTTTGACAGCAACGAAGAGGCCACACGTCAGTCATAGTCATAGTCATAGAAATGTACAGCATGGAAACAGACCCTTCGGTCCAAATGGTCGCTATATAAAGAAAAAGTACTCTGCAGATATTGGGTATTGTCATTAGGCAAGTTTCGAGATGCTGTAGTTGGTTGAATATCATAAGGTAAGATAGATGAAATAACTAAAACCACTAATGTAATTGGATGTCGGTAACCATAAAGCAAGTGCATACTGCTGATTGATAGAAGTCATTTGCGTGCATGTCGGCCATTCAACCCATCGAGTCAACATTGACTGACTGTCCCACCCAGACCCAGTTCGTTACCCTATCCCTGTAACCCTGCAACTCCCATGGTCAGTCTACCCTCACCTGCACATCTTTTAGACAGTGTGAGGAGGCCAGAAAACCAAAGGAAACCCACGCAGACACAAGGGGAGAATGTGCAAACTCCACACAGACAGTCGGCCCTAGGGTGGGATCAAACCCAGGTCACTGATGCCGTGAGGCAACAGTGCTAACCACCGTGCCACCACCACATGCTGCTCTCTACAGAAGTGAATTTCAAAGACTCGGGAACACTTGAGAGAAAAACAAAACTCTCCTATCTTAAATGAGAGGCCAGTCTCTGGCTAGAAATGAGTGGACATTACATTTATATTGTTAAGTTTTCTCCAGATGTCATACAGCTCCATCACACCATCTGTTTCTTCTAAACTCAAACTGATACAACCCAGCCTGACATCCCCTTGTCCCTGATTATAAGTTGAGTAAATCAGTGACCCTCGACCTCACTGGCATGACACAGGATGCCCTCAATCCAAGTTGACCTTCACTCTCTAAACTCTTGACCCCACGCCACCATGTGGTCAGCCACAACTCAGCGCTGAACGAGAGCAGAAGAACTGACCAGACAGCAGGATCGTGGACATAGCATTCCCAGAGAATATTATTCACGTGAGAATGTTGTTCAGCTCACATTCGGATCATTGCAGCGACTATATCTCCGGTCATTTAAATGTGTTTGATCCCAATAAAAGTCCAGTTTTGTTGTACATTGTGTGTGTTTTATCTGTGTTTCGTTACATGATTTTCTGTTTCTGTAATTCTCATTAGGATGTGTGGATTCAGTACCAGATTATAATCTCAGTTCTGAATTCCCCTTGAGGATTGGTGTAGAATGTACAAAGTGTCAATCAGAATGGAAAAAGCTCTCCTGTTTATTTAACCCACTGCTGTCATTGTCCTGGGACTGTATGAATGGGGAAGTTTAGAGGGCGTTTTACTCTGTATCTAATCCAATGCTGTCTCTGTCTTGGCAGCGTTTGTTGGGGACAGTGAGGTAGCTTCCCTTTCAATTTAAGAGTAGAGGAAGCTTTATTCTGATTGTAATCCCATGCTGTCCTTTTCCTGGGAGTTTTAGATGGCATCTGTAAGTACAATGAATGCAGACTTGACTGTGGGAGTGGAGGGTACTTCTACCTGAGCACACCCATCTTTGAGATTGCTGTGCTGATCAAGACAATCTCAGACACTTCATTCACGTTTCCAACCAACCACAGGGTGGTTAAGGGTGGATAAAAATGCTGGCATTGCCAGCGGTGCCCATACCCCATGCATGAATAAATACTTTCTGTTTAAATATTACGTTCACGTTCCAAACCCTCTAATGTATGATTCCTTACATGGAAAATTCCTATCTGTTTGGAATATCATTTTAAAACATAGGAATGTGTCAACCATGTAGAAATATAACAAGAGCAACAAATGGAGAATTTAACAGGTAATGAGCAGGACCAGAATGCTGAGTCAGTCTGACCTCCATGGCTGAGAGAGTTCACCCAGATGTTGAAGTTACACCAGTGCCTTTTACTCTTGCAGCTTCCCCACAAATTTGTCCCTGATGTAAGATCATTCAATGACCCGAAGAACTAACTGCTTTTATCTCCATAGCTGCTGCCAGACTTGCTGAGTAATTCCAGCACTTCTGCTTTATCCCTTTATGGGATTTGAGCTTCCCTACGTCAGTGTAATGAAGAACTGCAATGCTGGAGAGCTGAAACACAAAAATGCACCAATTGCTGGATAAACTCAATAGGACTGGCAGCACATGTGGAGAGAGAAGCAGAGTTGTTACCCTTTCAAGTGCTGTGACACTTCTTCACAACTGTTCTGGACTCAGGCCAGGATATTGACTTTGTTTCTTTCTCTCTCTCTCACTTTCCACCAGTGTTGCCAGACTGGCTGAGTTTCTCCAGCAATTTCAGTTGTGACACTTTCATAAGGTTGATGTTTGTTATCCATCCCTAATTGCAAGGTGTGTTGCTTGTGCCAATTCAGAGGGCAGTTTAAGAGTCAACCACATTGCTGTGGGTCTGGAGTCACATGTAAGCCAGACCAGGTAAGGATGGCAGTTTCCCTCCTGAAAGGAAATTGGTGAACATGGGTTTTTATGACAATTAATGTCAGTACCATCGATACCATACTGAGACTTACTTTGTGTTCCCCATTTATGAATTGAATTATTTACAAATCACCTCACCTCTTGCTGTGGTGGGATTTGAACTCATGTTCCCTGGATTACCCATTTTGTGACATTACGACTACATTGTTGTTTCCCATTCTTTGTTATTTTGTGTTTTGCTGTTTATGTCTTTGTCCTCTGATGTTTGGGAAATTGAACCTGTTTGAAAGTTTGCCCTAAACCTGCCCCTTTGACCAAGTTTTTGGTCACCTGTCCTAATCTGTGCTCCGGTCTTGTGATTTTTAAAGGAATTATCATTATGTTCACGTGAAGCACTCTGAGATAGTTTACTATACAGGTGTTATTTGAATGCAGTTTGTATCCCTATCTTACTCAGGAACTAGGAGAAGACAGAAATGAGGTTGATTTCTTTTCTCACTGAGGGTTGTGTGTCTTCCTCAAAAGGCAGTGGGTTCAGAATATTTTAGGCAGAGGTAGGTAGGTTCTTGATAACCAAATGGACGGAAGATTGTCGGGGATATGCTTATTGGGAGCAGACACATTGTAGCGATTACAGTGTTTCTTGTGTTAATTTTGTTGCTTCTTACTCAATGTTGCTGAGAATCTTCTAAATAAAAACCAAAACACTTCTATTATTATCGCACCAATGGAAGTGTTGGTTTGGATGTAACATTGTTGAATTAGCCATTCCCATCTTTTCCAGAATTCTGTGTTTAAAGCCCTCGAGTCTGGTTTCTATCCCTGAAACAGTTCTTATCAAGGTCATGTTTGACACCCTTTCTAACGGTGACAGGGATAAACATTCCGTCGTCGACCTGTGGACAGCCTTGATCAGGGTTAATGACAGTACTGACCCTCTCCAGCATCACTCTATCCTCTGGGAGGGTCTCCTTTTAGCGTCTTCCGTTCTGATTTGTTTAACCGTAGCTGCTGGTGTTGGCATCTATACTGATGATATCCAACTGTGCCTGAACACCACTTCACTCCCGACTCCTCTGTCATTCATAATTTACCAATAATTTCATCTGAATGCCTGCCCAATTTCCAGCATTGGATAACCATAAACATTCCCTTTGCTAAATATTGTGAAGGGTGAAGCCATTGTTTTAGTCCCCAAGTTCGACCTGAGCCCCCGCCCCTCCCCCATCCCAGTAACTCTGTTGACAGCCTTCATGTCACATTAAAACTAGGATCGATAGATTCGTGATCAGTCAGGGGATGAACAGTTACAGGAAAAGGGCAGTAACGTGGACGTGGGGAATGTCAGATCAGTCACAATCCTATTGAATGGAGAAGCAGGCTCAAGGGGTTGAATGACATTTTCCTGTTCCTATTTCTTATGGTTCCCGAGCCCTTACCTCTGATACAGGACACTGACTTCTGTATGTGCCATTACTGAGAGTGCTGATGTTCCCTTGTGTAATATCAACAACTTAGCAGCTGCTGAAACCTCTTGGTCCTTTGTTACCTCTAAACATAATATGCCAATGTGTTCTGTGGAGGCGATGGCAGACTTTATAGTCAGCAGACTATTCACCCAGGTAATGTTCTGGGGACCTGGGTTCAGATGGTGGAATCTGAATTCAATATAAATCTGGAATTAAGATTCTAATGATGAAACCGTTGTGGTTTGTTGTAAAGACGTATCTGGTTTCCTGCTGTCCGAATCTGATCTGATCTACATGTGATTTCAGATCCACTGCCAGCTGGTTGAATCTTCACTGCCCTTTCAGCCAATTCTTAAAGCTCACCTTTTTTAACTATAATGTTGCCAGAATGATTTATAGACGGCATAGGCTGGGACGTTTTTTCACTGGAATGTAGAAGGTTGCGAGTGAAGGTGATGGAGGTTTATGAAGTCATGAGGGACAAACGTAAGGTGAATAACGTTTTTTTTTTCCGAAGGATAGGGGAGTTCAAAATTTGGGAGTATATTTTTAAGATGAGAGGGAGAAGATTTAAAAAGGACGGAGGTGAGGGGCACCTTTTTTTCATATTGAAGGTGGTTCGTGTGTAGAATGAACTGTCAGAGGAAGTGGTGGATGCAGGTAATGTTACAATGTTTAAAATTATTTGGATAAGTACATATGAGCCAAACACAGGCAGATGGGTCTAATCTTTCCCCAGATATTCAAGGACAGCCAGTCAGAGGGGGGCAGCGCCACGCCTATCGTTATTGTGTGGCATGTGTGACAGCTGCAACAAGACGTCCCAACTCCTGTGCTCAATGCTCTGACCAATGAAAGCAAGCATGCCAAAAGCCTTCTTCACCACCCGTCTACCCAGGACTCTATTTTCTAGGAGCTAATAACCCGCATATGAAACAGATTTGGTGCTTGTTGGTAGACGTTAATATTTGGCGCATATCTCTCCTCTAATTTGGTATTTTATACTGAATGCCATCATTGATGAAGTCCAATGTGCCAAATCCTGAACTTCAAAATCCCTCTGTTCAACTACACTCAAGATCTTACCATTCACCATGTACATCCCACTTTGTTTTGACTATACAAAATGTAAGACCTCATACTTAGCTATATTAAACTCCATTTACCAATAATTTTAAACTTATGCAATCTAGTTCTGGACTCTCCCACCCCCAGGTAAAAGACCTTTCCTATTTACCCCATCCATGCCCTCATGATTTTATAAACATCTATAAAGTCACCCCTCACACTTCAAAACTTCCGGGAAAATTACCCCAGTCGATTCAGCCTCTTCCTGTACCTCAAAACCTCCAATCCTGGCAGCATCCTTGTAAATGTTTTCTGAACCCTTTCAAGTTTCACAACCTCCTTCCTGTAGCAGAGAGCCCAGAATTGCATGCAGTATTCCAACAGTGGTGTAATCAATGTCCTCTCTGAAGAGGACTTTCAAAAATATAACTACAAGCAAATCAGGTTAGTTGGGCATGACTTTCCCATAGCAGTTTGTTTTGGTTGTCCTTCATCAATCTATGTTTTTGTTTCAGTTATGAGAAAATATTTTGTTGGATGTGATGATTGCGAGCACATCCAACATTTGCTCATTGTACCTCATGGCCATTCGACAGAGTAATTGTGACTATATGCTAGAAGGCAGTTGAGAGTCAACCACATTGTAGTAGGTCTGGAGTCACAAGGTGTGTGTGTGTATGTGTGTGTGTGTGTGTACGCGCGTGCGCACGTGCATACATGCATACAGGGTTCATGAATGGTCGATTTCCTGCCCTAAAAAGGACAGTTTCAGGAGAAACACAACAGTTCTGGTAGCATCTATGAAGAGACAACAGTGTTTCTGCTTTGAGTCCAGTGGTCCTTCAAAACTTGGCTGGATTCAAAACATTAACTGGTTTCTCTCCACAGATGCTGCCAGACCTGCTGCGTTTCCCCAGCAATTTTGCCTTTTGTTGCTGATCTCCAACATCTGCAATTCATTATTTTAGTGAATAACTGTTTCCTGATTGCCAGGACTGAGAGAAACTTTCACTTCCAGATCTTTTTATTAGTTGAACATAAATTCTACCAGTAGCCATGATGGGATTTGAAATTGTGTTCTCAGAAAACCGAGATCTCTAGGTTGCACAACCATCACCACTAGATCCCAATCTTCCCTTCAAAGGCAACTTTCTCCTGACTATTGTCCTATATTCATTCATGGGATGTCGCAAGTTGTCTCCCGCTGTTGTTCTGGTTAACATCAACTTCACTTTCCCGCTATTTCCCCATAATCCTCAATTCCCTTTCTGATTTAAAAACAAATCTTAGTTTTGAATGCACTTAACAATCCATCTCAACAGCTGTCCTAAAAATGCAATCCCTTATGTGCAGGTTATTCCCTTTGGTTCTAAACTCACCCAAAAGGGTAAACTTTCCCACATCTAGCCTGTCACCGCTCCTCAGAATCTTGTTTGTGACAATAAGATAACCTCGAAATATTCTAACTTCTATTAACCACAGGCACATCCTATTCATTTCTCCTCATAAGACATTATTTCCATCCCTCATATCATCCTGGTCAACCTTCTCTGGATTGCCTCCAATGCCAGTATATCTTTCCGGAGCTAAAAGGCCCACAACTGTTCCCAGTGTTCAGTTATGGCCTAATTGGTGTCTTAATTCCCTATTACTCACTGAACTTGGATGAAGTGTTCATGGATGCGAGCTTGCAAATCATCCTATTCAGCAGCGTTCTTCATTTAACATTCAGCACTTTTCCTCCTGGCAAAGTGCACAATCTCATTTTCCCACATTCTTGTCCATCGGCCAAGGTTTTGCTCATTTGCTTAACCTGTCGATATCCCTCTCCATGTCATCTTCACCACCTGCATTCCAATCAACTGTCTCTACTGCAGTCTTGGCAATAATACACTCATTTCACATATCCAAGTAATTCATATCCATATTGTAAATAATTTTGGCCCCAGCACTGATCCCTGTGGCACATTGCTAGTTACAATTTGCGATCCTGAACATGCCCCTTACCCCTACTGCATCATTGGTTAGCCAATCATCTATCCATACGATTAGAGTGTCACCAATATCATGTGCATATCTTTGGCTCTGCAAGCAAGTCTTCCCAAACCGTCCTTGAAAAGGTGATGGTGAGCTGCCTCTTAAATTGATTCACAAATATGATGTGGTCCATAATAAAGGTTCAGGAGCGAGTTCCAGGATTTTGATCAATAAAATCGAAGCAATGCGGATATGTCACAGTTGGAATGTTGTGTTCACACTTATCTCCTCTTGCTGGTTGAAGTGATGGAGTGGAAGTTGCTTTTGAAGAGCTGCCACTCATATAATCAAGCCAGACAGATCGATTGTGGCCAGAGACTATGCCATTTTGACTTCTCATCAATCTACATTCTTTCCATCCAAGTTTTAGTCAGATCAAACTGCCACGCAATGCTGTTATGGCCTCAGTAAACTATAATAACGTGAAGATCGCTGTGATAATTTTCTACATCCGACTGAAATATAAACACAGATCATTGTTTCCAGTTTTGGTGGAACAAAAGACATCGTATTGGTGGATGATTACAGTTCGTGCATACACAGCTAGCCATCGATAAATATTAATCCTGTTCACTTCAATGGTCAAATTTTAATTCAGAAACCAAGTGCACTCGGTTGCTTGTAACATAGATAACATGACAAAATGGCTCATAGGAGGAGAAATGGGATATTGAGGAAGAGTGAAATGTTTGCTTTTGGTCACCTCCACAATTGTTAGAAAAACAGGTTGAAAGGATTCTTAAAAGGTGGCTGAAGTAATGATGTGGCATAACACTTCAGACAGCGCAAAGTGGAAGACGACTTTCTAGTGGAAGAAAAAGACATTTCTTATTTCTGAAAGAACTGGGAAACAGACGAGGGGTTGAAATCTGACTTGGGGGCTATTTCCTATTTGTTGAGGAAGTTGCTTTATCACAGTCTAGGTTTCGAGCATAAGCTCTTCATCAGAAATAAAGGGTTGCCCAAGTGGGCTGAGAGATAAATGGGAAGGAAGAGGGACTGGAGGGAAGGCAGCTGGGAGTGCAATAGGTAGATGGAGGTAGGGATTGATGGTGATAGATCAGAGATGAGGGTGGAGCAAATAGGGGAGAAGCAAGGTGGACAGGTATGACAGGTCAAGAGGTTGGTGTCGAATTGGAAGGTTGGATCTGGGACAAGGTGGGGGAGAGGAAATGAGGAAACTGATGAAATCTACATTGATCCCTTGTAATTGGAGGGTCCCAAGGCAGAAGATGAGGTGTTTTTCCTCCAAGCGTCGGGTAGCAAGAGTTTGGCAGTGGAGGAGGCCCAGGACTTGCATGTCCTTGGTGGAATGGGAGGGGGAGTTTAAGTGTCCAGCATACGCGGACGGTGGCTTAGTTTCAGTGACGCAGAGCTGTTCGGTGAACGTTCTGCTGGTTGGCGTCCAGTTTCCCGAATTTGGATGAGACCATATTGCGAGCAATGGACATAATCTTATAAATAGATTGCGTAAATCTTAGCCTGCCGGAGTTATTTTTCTAACTAAATTAAAGGAAAACTTTAATTAAATTGGGTGACTGCATGAAACGGTTTGATGGTCAGATTTGAATCATCACTCCCAAATGAGACAATGGATTGCGTAAATCTTAGCCTGCCGGAGTTATTTTTCTAACTAAATTAAAGAAAACTTTAATTAAATTGGGTGACTGCATGAAACGGTTTGATGGTCAGATTTGAATCATCACTCCCAAATGAGACAATGCCATGAATATCAGTGAACTGCTCTTTTTGTTAAAAACCACAAGTTCTTGATTTCTTTTCACAACTTACTGGTATTTGCACCTGCACATTCAATGTCAAACTCTGACATCAGAAATGAAATTACAGCTTTAATTTTGACTTACAATATTCGAACAAACAAATTAATGGCACACATTGAATACCAAGTCTGATTAATATGAAATTAAATTTGACCAAAAAATATATAAAATCAAGATGGGAGATAAGAAATGGGGGAAGGGCATAAGGCAAGAAATGCAGCATCATAGAAGGTGCTCCTCCATGGAGTGTATTTTACCAACTGCCACTGCTAAATATAAACACTCTGAGATAATCCTCCGGTTTTAATGTAAACCATCGCCCTTTCCAGTAGGTACCATTTAAATTAATTAATAGATGCAACTCTTGAGCAAATCCAGCCTCCAGCCTTAGCCCCCGCTTCTTGGAGCTCGGACCTTCCTCCAGCTCCGGGGAATTGCAGCTACTGCCACTCCTCCACTGAAGAAGCTTTGGGAAGCAGATGTGAAGGCAAGATACAGAACAGAGCACCTTTAAAAATGAAAGCAGCTTACAGAGACATTGAGCAATAGCATCACATGGTTTTGACTCATCAACCTCTGGGTTATGTGACCTGCACATTCACGCAGAACTACTCTGCTTCTGGGCACCCAGCAGCTGGATTGTGGATCAGTTTAAAGTAGGTCCTATATCTCTGATTACATTGGTACACAAGGCAGTGAAGAAAGGTTTCAGTACACTGGCCTTCATCAATTTGGGAACTGAGTATAGATGTTGGCAAGTTATGTTGTAGTTATACAGGACGTTGATAAGGTTGCACCTGGAATATTGTGATCAGTTTTAGTCCCCTTGGTGTTCTGACTTCTGACTTCTTCAACTTTGCGTTTGTATTGAACTTAATGGGATACTTTGTCCAACTCAGCATGTTTAAACAATATCTCTCAGAGGGATTCATTTGAAACTTTTCAGGAGGTGTGTTCAACAAGATTGAACTATTCGAAGTTACTTGGACTCTATTTTAAACTTACATCAGGACCAGTAGTCAGAGACACGTACACCATGGAAACAAACCCTTCGGTCCAACTTTTCCATGCTGACCTGATATCTTAAATTAATCTAGTCCCATTTGACAGCACCGGACCCATATATTCTGGCAGCTCATTTCATATATGTACCACCCACTGCATGAAGAAGTTGTCCCTTTAATATATTTCGCCTCTTACTCTACATCTATGCCCCCTAGTTCTGGACTCCCACACCCCAAGGAAAGGACCTTGTCTATTACCCTGTCCATGATTTTGTAACCGCTATTAGATCACTCCTCTGCCTCCGATGCTCCAGTGAAAACTGCTGCATCCTATTCAGCCTCTCCCTGTCGCTCAAACCCTCCAACCCTCAGCAACATTCCCGTAAATCGTTTCTCATGGAGAAGTTAACGTTTCAGTTCTGAAGAAGGGTTAATGCCCAAAACGCTGACTACTCCACATCCTGGTGCTGCCTGGCTTGCTGTATTCTCCCAACCTCCTGCTTGCGACTTCGGGTTGCAATATGTAGTGGCTCAGTGGTTACCACTGCAGCCTCACAGCGCCAGGGACCCAGGTTTGTTTTCAGCCTTGGGTGGCTGTCTGTGAGGAGTTTGCACTTTCTCCCAATGTCTGCGTGGGTTTTCTCTGGGTGGTTCTGTTTTCTTCCATAAACCAAAGATGTGCAGGTCATCTGGATGGGCCTTGCTTAATTGCCCATAGAGTTAGGTACATTAATCAAAGGGAAATGGATCTGGAAGGTTTAGTCTTTGGAGGGTCGGTGTGGTATTGTTGGGACGAAAGGCCTGTTTCCACACTGTAGCTAATCTCATCTGCACTACTTTTGTCACTAACGAATGGCAGAGTAGACTCAACAGGCCGAATGGCCTAACTTCTGCTCCGATGGTCTTGCGGTCTTAGGTTTCTCTGGATCATTTCATTGGCAATGCGCAGTCCCGGGCTCAATGAGCAGCAGTGTGCACTGAAAGCAAAACTCATAGGATCGTAGAACTCCTACAATGTGGAAACAGGTCCGTCAGCCCAACACATCTGCACTGATCTTCTGAAGAGTAACCCACTCAGATCCATTTTCCAACCCTCCATAATGGCAGGAGGTTCAGTTCTGGGGGTGACCCAAGGCAGCATCACCGGTGGGATCTGATTGCTGGGAGCGCTGGTGCCCCCGCTGGTGCATCCGCAAGTTGCAGGAAAACATGAACCTCTTCCCGCACTCAGGCCAACTGAAGGGCATCTCCCCGGTGTGGACACATTGGTAATTCAGTCGGGCGGAGGAATTGCTGAAGGCCTTCCCGCACTTAGGGCAGCAGAATGGCCTCCCCAACCCCCACCCCCCAGTGTGGACCACCTGGTGCTTCAGCAGTGTGGAGCGGGAAAAGACCTTCCCTCATTCGGGGCAGGAGAACGGCTTTTCCCCGGTGTGGACAGACTGGTGCCTCAGCAGGGCCGAGGAATTGCTGAAGGCCTTCCCGCACATAGGGCAACTGAACGACATCTGACCAATGGGCGAGTAGGTCGGAGGAAAGAGCAAAGCCCTTCCTACACTCGGGGCAGAAGAACGGCCTCTCCTCAGTGTGGATCCACTGGTGTCTCAGCAGGTGGGAAGAACTGCTGAAGGCCATCTCACACTTGGGGCCGGAGAACAGCTTTCCCCGGTGTGGACCTACTGGTACGTCAGCAGGGCCGAGGAATCACTGAAGGCCTTCCCACACTCAGGGCAGTAGAAGGGCCTCTGCCCCTCTGTGAACCCATTGGTGCTTCAGAATCCTTTCAAATTTCGCAATACCTTTCTGATAGGAGGGAGACCAGAATTGCACACAATATTCCCAAAGTGATCTAACCAATGTCCTGTACAGCCACAACATAACTTCCCAACTCCAATAATCAGTCAGAGGATTGCGAAAGCTTTCAGAACCCACAAAAAACAAACAGGAAAGAATGGAGGGGCAAACCGAAATTTTGAGAGTCAGCTTGGAAGCATCACTGAGAAATCGGCGGACTGGGTTTATTGGGTACCCGTTCTCCTTAAATACACTATATACGTATTTCTCTTCTGCTCTTCGTAGTTTCTCTGTGCTGCAGTGTGTAGTGGCTCATTGAAATAATGTCCTGATGCAGCTTCGTTTGTGGATGTTGGGAGTAAATCCTTCTGTGGTTAAGCACTTGGTTTGCGTGTGTTGTTTTTCTGTAGACGCCAGTTTGAAGTTCACCCTTGACTGTTCGCTCTACTGTGACATCTAAGAATGGCACTTTGTTGTTGTTCTCCTCCTCTTCAAATCAGGAGCCACCCTCAGGCCATATTCTCACTACTTGGAATACCAATATACAGACTAGTCAAAGGCCTCCACTGAAGACTAAAACACCAAGTCGAAGATTCACGCCACTCCATTTACTCCATCCAAGAATTCCTGAATACCAAAGACACTAAGTTAGAAGAGGATGGAATAATGATGTCCTTTGACATAACAGCCCTGTTCACATCCACTAACATCAACGTGGCCAAAGAAAACTGAAGACACTACTCGAAGAACCAAAGACACAAACACAGCATCAACTTCATCAGCAAAGATAGCACTATCCAGCTCGTGGAACTGTGCATTACCACCCACTTCATATTCAGTAACAAGCCCGACAAACAAATCAACGAAATACCCTATC